>NC_057803.1:71774745-71793979 GCF_018294505.1 Triticum aestivum | reverse complement strand
AATACATAGGCAAGTACTGGACTGCATCTAAGCCCCCGAGTGGGAGGGTCGCTCACCACTCGGTAGGATTTTCAAATACTTAGGCGAGTACTGGACTACAGCTAAGCCCCCGAGTTGGAGGGTCGCTCACCTTTTGGTAGGATTTTTCAAATACTTAGGCGAGTACTAGACTGCAGCTAAGCCCCCGAGTGGGAGGCTGGCTCACCACTCGGTAGGATTTTCGAATAATTAGGCGAGTACTGGACTTCAGCTAAGCCCTCGAGTGGGAGGGTCGCTCACCACTCGGTAGGATTTTCAAATACTTAGGTGAGTACTGGACTGCAGCTAAGCCCCCGAGTGGGAGGCTGGCTCACCACTCGGTAGGATTTTCAAATACTTAGGCGAAACGGGTTCGCAGCTAAGCCCCCGAGTGGAAGGCTAGCTCACCACTCAGTAGGAGATTATTTTTACAAACTTAGGCAAAACGGATTCGCAGCTAAGCCACCCGCTGGGGGATTTCCCACGTAAACAAAAACAATAACAATCACTGGGAAAATTATAACGCTCTTGTCTTTGATAAATAAACTACAGAGGTTTTTCTTATTACATCTCATCCGAGTGAGAATTCAAGTATAAAAGGGGCAGAGCAGCTCCGCATTCCAGGCTCGTGGCTCATCAATCTGGCGATCGACATTATAAAGGTGGTACGCTCCATTGTGGAGGACTCTGGTGACTATGAAGGGACCTTCCCAAGTAGGAGCGAGTTTGTGTGGTTTCTGTTGATCCACTCGAAGGACCAAGTCTCCTTCTTGGAAGGCTCGACTTTTCACATTTCTGGCATGGAATCGACGCAAGTCTTGCTGATAGATGGTCGATCGGATCATGGCCATTTCTCTTTCTTCTTCCAGGAGGTCGACTGCATCCTGCCAGGCTTGTTCTGCTTCATCTTCAGAGTAGATCTCGACTCGGGGTGCGTTGTGAAGCAGGTCACTCGGCAAAATTGCTTCGGCCCCGTAGACCAGAAAGAATGGGGTTCTTCCGGTCGATCGGTTCGGGGTTGTCCTTAATCCCCAAAGAACCAATGGAAGCTCGTCGGCCCATGCACCTGCTGCATGCTTGAGATCACGCATCAATCGAGGTTTCAGTCCTGTGAGAATTAAGCCGTTTGCTCTTTCCGGTTGTCCATTCGACTGGGGGTGAGCGACCGAAGCATAGTCGACTGATGTGTCCTGAGAGGCGCAAAAGGCCCTGAATTTGTCGGAATCGAAGTTTGACCCATTGTCAGTGATGATGTTGTGCGGAACTCCATATCTAAATATCAACTCTCTGATGAAACTGATAGCAGTGCAAGCATCAAGATTCTTGATAGGCTTAGCTTCAATCCATTTGGTGAACTTGTCGATTGCTACTAGCACATGAGTGAAGCCGCTCCTGCCCGTTCTCAGTGGTCCAACCATGTCCAGCCCCCAAACAGCGAAGGGCCAGACGAGTGGAATGGTTTTTAGGGCTGACGCGGGCTTGTACGACACATTGGAGTAAAACTGACATCCTTCACACTTGTCGACTATCTCTTTCGCTATTTCATTCGCTCTTGGCCAGTAGAATCCCGCTCGGTATGCTTTAGCCACAATGGTCCGAGAGGACGCATGATGACCACAGGTCCCCAAGTGGATATCATCAAGGATCATCTGACCTTCTTCTGGTGTTATACACTTCTGACTGACTCCAGTCACGCTTTCTCTATACAACTGTCCCTTTATGACTGTAAAGGCTTTGGATCGACGGACAATCTGTCGAGCCTCTTCTTCGTCCTCTGGGAGTTCTTTCCTTAGGATGTACGCGATGTACGGTATTGTCCAGTCGGGAGTGCTGACCAAGACTTCCATGATCAGGTCGACCATAGCTGGAACTTCAACTTCAGTCAGATCCGTGGCACTTTTTGGCTGCGGGGCCTCTTCAATGAAGGGATCCTCCTGAACTGATGGTGTGTAGATGTGTTCCAAAAACACATTGCTAGGAATGGCTTCTCTTTTGGAACCTATTTTTGCCAAATCATCAGCTGCTTGATTTTTCAGTCGGGGTATGTGATGAAGTTCTAATCCCTCGAATTTCTTCTCCAGCTTTCTCACTGCATTGCAATAACCAGTCATGGCTGGACTTCTGACGTCCCACTCCTTCATCACCTGATTAACCACCAAATCTGAGTCGCCATAGACCATGAGGCGACGGACGCCGAGTGAAATGGCCATGCGCAACCCATATAAAAGTGCTTCATATTCTGCCTCGTTATTGGAGGAATCAAAGTGGATTTGAAGAACATATCTGAGCTTATCTCCTCGGGGGGAGACCAATACCACCCCGGCACCGGAACCATTCAGCATTTTGGAACCATCGAAGAACATGGTCCAATGCTCCGAGTGAACCTGAGTCGGCAGTTGCTGTTCAATCCACTCGGCGATGAAGTCTGCTATTGCCTGGGACTTGATAGCTTTCTTTACCTCAAACTTGATATCTAGAGGA
This sequence comes from Triticum aestivum, assembly GCF_018294505.1. NCBI lineage: Eukaryota > Viridiplantae > Streptophyta > Magnoliopsida > Poales > Poaceae > Triticum > Triticum aestivum. The sequence continues at coordinate 71,791,480 of NC_057803.1, read as the reverse complement.
AGGAGTTCAATTGCCCATTTTGCCACTCGACCAGTTGCATCTCTGTTATGCAGGATCTCTGACAATGGAGCGTCGCTGACGACTGTAATGGAATGATCAGAGAAGTAGTGAGCAACATTCTTTGTGGTCATATAAATCCCATATACAAGCTTCTGATAATGAGGATATCTTTGCTTCGACGGGGTCAAAACTTCAGAAATATAATATACTGGGCGCTGAACTTTGAAGGCTTTTCCTTCTTCTTCCCGCTCGACCGTAAGTACCGTACTGACGACTTGTCCCATGGCTGCGATGTAAAGCAGCAAATGCTCTTTGCTGATTGGGGCAGCAAGCGCCGGCTGGGTGGAGAGCAGAGCTTTGAGCTCTGCAAACGCTGCATCAGCTTCAGGAGTCCACTCGAACTTGTCAGACTTCTTCATCAATCGGTAAAGAGGCAATGCCTTTTCACCGAGACGAGAGATGAATCGACTTAAAGCGGCCAAGCAACCAGTAAGCTTCTGGACGTTGTGCACTCGCACAGGACTTTTCATTCGGAGTATAGTACCGGCTTTTTCTGGATTGGCGTCGATTCCCCGTTCGGAAATGAGAAAACTGAGTAGCTTTCCGCCAGGAACTCCGAATGTGCACTTTGATGGATTAAGCTTGATATCATACCTCCTGAGGTTGGAAAAGGTTTCAGCAAGGTCAGTCAGCAGGTCGGAACCCTTCCGTGACTTGACCACAATATCATCCATGTATGCTTCCACATTCCGACTGATTTGAGTGAGCAAACACTTCTGAATCATCCTCATGAATGTGGCTCCGGCATTCTTGAGGCCGAACGGCATGGTAACATAACAGAAGCACTCGAATGGAGTAATGAAAGCTGTTTTGATCTCGTCAGGTCCATACAGACGGATCTGATGGTACCCGGAATAGGCGTCTAAAAATGACAGTCGCTCACATCCCGCAGTCGAGTCAACTATCTGGTCGATGCGGGGGAGAGGAAAATGATCTTTCGGGCAGGCCCGATTGATATGTTTAAAGTCAATACACATGCGAAGTGACTTGTCCTTCTTCGGGACCATGACAACGTTGGCGAGCCACTCGGAGTGGTAGATGTCTCAGATGACCTCTGCTGCTAAGAGCCGAGCCACCTCCTCACCAATAGCCTTTCTCTTCTGGACGGCGGACCGTCAGAGATGCTCTTTGACAGGTTTTACTTTTGAGTCGACTCGTAGGCGGTGCTCAGCCAGCCCCCTGGGAACACCCGGCATGTCAGAAGGCTTCCATGCGAAAATGTCCCGGTTCTCACGGAGGAACTGGATGAGCGCTTCTTCCTATTTGGAGTCGAGTGTTGTTGAGATATGAGTCGGAGCAGCACTGGGATCGGTCGGGTGAATGTGAGCCGGCTTCGTTTCGCTAGATGACTGAAAAGCCAATTCTGTAGCGGGCTTCTTGGCTCGCAACAAATCACTCGGGTCTGCAGTCTTCTGGTATTCCTGCAGCTCCACCACTGCCATCTGAGCATCAGCGATCTTTGAACCTTTCTGAAAACATTCTTCTGCTTTCTTCCGATTGCCCGTAACAGTGATCACACCTTTGGGACCAGGCATCTTCAATTTGAGATACACATAACATGGTCGAGCCATGAAGCGTGCATAAGCCGGCCTGCCCAAAATAGCGTGATAAGCACTCTAGAAATCTACAACTTCGAACGTCAACTTTTCTTTGCAGTAATTCTTGGAATCACCGAAAACCACATCAAGAGAAATCTGGCCGAGTGACTCAGCCTTCTTCCCAGGAATGACTCCATGGAAACTCATGTTGCTGGTACTGAGTCTGGACATCGGAATGCCCATCCCTTTCAGTGTCTCAGCATACAGTATGTTCAAACCACTGCCGCCATCCATCAAGACTTTGGTCAGTCGAGTGCCTTCGACAACTAGGTCGACCACCAAAGCTTGCCTCCCAAGGTGGCAATGTGCATTGGGTGATCGGACTGGTCGAATGTGATGGCAATCTGAGACCACTTCAGATAACTGGGTGTTGCCGGAGCAACCATATTCACCTCACGGTTGATAACTTTCAGTCGACTTTTGCTTTCAACATCAGCAAAAATCATCAGGGTGGAATTGACCTGGGGGTATCCATCATCACTATCTTCCTTGTCCTCAACTTTGTCCGACTCCTATTCTGTATCTTTGGGCTGCTTGCCCTAGAACTGCTGGATCAAGAGCCGACACTGTCAAGTGGTATGTTTCGGGTAAATGAACTTACCCTCTTCATCTTTCTTGGTGTGGATGTGACATGGCAAATCCAACACATCATTTCCGTCTTGGTCTTTAACTTTCTTGGGGTTCCAAGGTCCTTTGGGTTTCCCCTTAAACTTTCCTTGAGTTAAAGCCAAGGCTTCCCCGGGAGCAACTGGCTCGGCTTTCCGCTTCTGCTTCCGATTGGAATTTCCTCCGGTTTCTTGAGCGACTGACTTGAGCTTGCCACTCCTGAGTCGATCCTCATCTTCGCCATTAGCGTACTTGGTGGCAATCTCCATCATCTGATTCAGAGACATATCTCCGGTTCGACCGAATTTCAGATTCAGTTCTCTGTACTTGACGCCTTCTTTGAAGGAACAGACTGCTTGGTGGTTAGGCACATTCTCTACCGTGTGATGTAACATGGTCCATCTCTGGATGTAATCCCTCAAAGTTTCATTCGGCTTCTGCACGCAAGACCGCAGTTCCGTCAGCCCTGCCGGTCGCTTGCATGTTCCTTCAAATGTGGTGACAAACACTCGGGCGAGATCTTCCCAAGTGTAAATGTTGTTGGGTGCTAACTGATTCAGCCACGCTCTGGCCGAGCCCTCCAACATGAGAGGCAGGTGCTTCATGGCCACTTCATCATTGCCACCGCCAATCTGGACGGCCATTCGGTAGTCTTCAAGCCAAGTATTGGGCTTGGACTCACCAGTGAACTTACTGACTCCAGTTGCCAACCTGAAGTTGGGAGGAATCACAGCGGCCCTCATGGCTCTACTAAAGCACTCTGTCCCCGACATGTGTACTCTACTGCTGGTAGGTGCATCTCTATCGTGACCTTCTCGGTGAGCTCTGTTCCTGTCGACCAAACCTTGAACGAGGATGGATCTCACATCAAAGCCTGGTTCCCTGGGGTCGACTGGAATCCTTCGCCCAACACTATGAGGGCGCCTGTCATCCTGCTGTCGAGGCACATATGACCCGCTCCTCGGGGGAGGAGTGGGCACTCGATGTCGATCGTCACGATCGAATTGGTGATCATACTGCTCACGGTTCCCGTACTGATTACGCCGGTCCCCACATCCCTCACGCCTCGGGGGCGATCTTGGGCTATGAGCCGACTGGACTGTGTCTGCAACAATGGATCTGCTATGAATCCTGTTCCGCGACTGAGAAACAGCGGAATTCTGGTCTCCTGCTGCCCGAAGTAACGCTCTGATCTGCAGCAAGCCTCTGCCAGCCTCCGACTGGGAAGGCTGAATCAACTCTGCTATACGGGCTGCAGCTGCTAAATTCTGAATCGGAGTTCGATATACCTGCGGGGGCAAAAAGAGCTGGCGTCGACTGGATTCTGGAACCCGTTGTCGTGCACGCTCGTCGAGTGCTCGCTGGAGGTTCTCCAGTCGAGTGCGCTCGGCCAAGTTTGCCAGGCGCGTGTCCTCCAAGGTACGAGCCTCGGGGGTTTCTCCAACGATAGGAGTGTGCAGTGCATCCATGTTCCGACGACGAAGTTCTTCTCTCTGCAGCGACGTGAGAGGCTCGGGGAGATATTCCTCATGGGGACGATACGGGTCGCCTCCACCTGCGCCTCCATCAGTGCGGGGAAAACCGAGAGGACTGGGCGGTCCATCGACCATCAGAACCTCCGCCGCCGGATCACTGCTGTCGCACTCGGATGCGGTCTCTGCGGAGCCGGTCGACAGGTCGAACAGGCCGCAGAGGGATTTGTCGGGCTCGATCGCCGCGACTTGAGGGGTGGCCGACTGGCGTGCCGCCGCTTGTCTCTCCCACCGCTGAAGTCTCGACCGACCGGAGCGCTTGCGCCGGTGGGAAACAGGGAGGGAGGACAACACAGGAACCGACCGATAATGGGTCGACGGTTGCCACAAGAGGACGCCGTGGACGCACGCGCGAAAGTGCGTTGCCCCGCGGACAGGGAGTGCGTCCACATCGAGCGGAGCCTCCTGAAGCCAAGCGGAGTCGTCGGCGATGAACGTGAGCGCACCGAGACGGATCTCGCGGCCCTCCACCAAAACTCCGCCAGAAACCATGATGATTTGGATCGGAAAAGATCACAACTCCTCCAACAAATCGCTAAAACACCAGCCCCACGGTGGGCGCCAACTGTCGTGGTTCTAAGCCTGACAGTAATGTAGGGGGGTAGGTATGGAGAGGCAAGATCTTAGCTATGGAGTAGTTGTAAGCACACGAGGTTTACGAGTTCATGCCCTTCTCGGAGGAAGTAATAGCCCTACGTCTCGGAGCCCGGAGGCGGTCGACTGGATTATGTGTGTATGAATTACAGGGGTGCGAACCCTTTACACTGAGGAGGGGGTGGCTTATATAGAGTTTGCCGGACCCCTCCGGTCCTCAGTTGTGCAGGGTTTTAAATACATTAAGGTCGGGCGTTACTGGTAACGCCCCTAATAAAGTGCTATGATGACCATAAAAGCTACTTAATAACCGACCGTTAGCGTGCGTTGTGCCTTTAGGTCTCTTGGTCGTCGAGTGGTTGGGTCATGGTCGAGTGATTGCTTCTTGGTCGAGTGTCTTCGAGTCTGTCGAGTGGAACACCTCCAAGCCGATTGAAAGGTGATTTCTTCTAGAGATGTCCTTGGGTAGGGCAGTTGGGACAGGTCCATGACCCTACCCTAGGTACATAGCTTCATCACCAGTCCACCCACATACCAAATTATCAAAGTACCGAACGCGGATTATATGAGCGTGATGAAAACTAGCTTGATGATATTCCCATGTGTCCTCAGGAGCGCTTTTCTCTTTATAAGAGTTTGTATAGGCTTGTCCTTTGCTACAAAAAGGATTGGGCCACTTTGCTGCACTTTATTTAATTTTGTTACTTGTTGCTCGTTACAAATTATCCTATCACAAAACTATCTGTTACCACTTATTTCAGTACTTGCAGAGAATACCTTGCTGGAAACCGCTTATCATTTCCTTCTGCTCCTCGTTGGGTTCGACACTCTTACTTATCGAAAGGACTACGATAGATCCCCTATACTTGTGGGTCATCATATCCCTCCCAAATGATGTTGCTCCTATTAATCATTGTGATGATGATAATTGCTATACTATTGGTGCTATCCATACTATTAATGATGTGAGTGATTATGCTTATGATATGAAAAGGCCCAAGCTTGGGGATGCTATGTTTGATGAGAATGACATGTTTGAGAATATATTTCCTGAAATTAATGTTTTTCCCAAGCTTGGGGATGCTATGTTTAATGAAGATGATGTTTCTAGTCTCCCAAGTTTTGATATGCAAATTTATTATGATGATAGCATGCCTCCTTCTTATGATGATTATATTGATGAAAGTGGGTTTGGAAGAGTGTCAACTTTAGGAAGTAGTAACCCACTACTTTGGAGGATGTTGAATCTTATTGTGATAATTATGAAAGTGGATTTGGAGAGGTCATGACTTTATTTAGTAATGATTCCACTATTTCGGAAGAGGTTCCAATTGATTATGAGAACAAAGTTGCTACCTATGATGATTATTGTGATTATACTTATGCTATAAAAATAGTGATGATTATATTTATAAAACTTGTCATGATTATGAGTACCTTTTTCTGAACATTACTCTTTTAATGTGGAAACAATTTATAGTATTCGAGTTCCTTATGATACTCCCACTATTCTGAATGAGAAGAATTTTGCTTATGTGGAGAGTAGTAAATTTTCTATGCTTGTAGATCATGAAAGCAATGCTTTATGTGATGGTTATATTGTTGAATTCATTCATGATGCTACTGAAAATTATTCTGAGGGAGGACCATGTGCTTGTAGGAATTTCAATAATATCAAGTTTCATCTCTATGTGCTTAAAGTTTTGAAGTTATGCTTGTTTTGCCCTCCTATGCTAGTTGATTATTGTTACCATAAGTTGTTTGCTCACAAAATACCTATGCATAGGAAGTGGGTTAGACTTAAATGTGCTAGTAATATTCTTCATGATGCTCTCTTTATGTTACAATTCTTATCTTTTATGTGAGCATCATTGAAATCATCATGCCTAGCTAGGGGCGTTAAACGTTAGCGCTTGTTGGGAGGCAACCCAATTTTATTTATGTTCCTTGCTTTTTGCTCCTATTTAGTAATAACTAATTCATATAGCCTCTATTTAGATGTGGTTTTATGTTTTAATTAGTGTTTGTGCCAAGTAAAGCCTTTAGGACCTTCTTGGGTGATTGTTATTTGATCTTGCTGTAAAAAAACAGAAAGTATGCGCTCACGAGAATAATTTTCATTTCTTACCAGAGAGCGATAAAATACCAATTCCAATTGCAGTAGATTAATAAAAAAATTACCTAGCAGTTCCTAATTTCTCAGGATTTTTGGATTTACATAAGTATTCGAATCCTATAGATTACTACAGACTGTTCTGTTTTTGACAGATTCTGTTTTCTATGTGTTGTTTGCTTATTTTGATGAATCTATGAGTAGTATCGGAGGGTATGAACCATAGATAAGTTTTAATACAGTAGATATTACACCAATATGAATTTAGAACGAGTTCACAACAGTACCTAAGTGGTGATTTATTTTCTTATACTAAAGGAGCTTACGAGTTTTCTGTTAAGTTTTGTGTTGTGAAGTTTTCAAATTTTAGGTAAAGATTCGATGGACTATGAAATAAGGAGTGGAAAGAGCCTAAGCTTGGGAATGCCCAAGGCACCCCAAGGTAATATTCAAGGACAACCAAGATCCTAAGCTTGGGGATGCCCCGGAAGGCATCCCCTCTTTCGTCTTCGTTCATCGGTAACTTTACTTGGAGCTATATTTTTATTCACCACATGATACGTGTTTTGCTTGGAGCATCATTTTATTTTCTTTTCTTTTTCTTGCCGTTTGAATAAAATACCAGGATCTGAAATTATTAAATGTTATAGAGTCTTCACATAGTTACATAATTATTTGACTACTCATTGATCTTCACTTATATCGTTCGGAGTAGTTTGTCGTTGCTCTAGTGCTTCACTTATATATTTTTAGAGCACGGTGGTGGTTTTATTTTGTAGAAATAGATGAACTCTCATGCTTCACTTATATTATTTTGAGAGTCTTTAGAACAGCATGGTAGTTTGCTTTGGTTATGAAACTAGTCCTAATATGATAGGCATCCAAGTGGGATATAATAAAAACTTTCATAAAAAAGTGCATTGAATACTATGAGAAGTTTGATATTTGATGATTGTTTTGAGATATGAAGATGGTGATATTAGAGTCATGCTAGTTGAGTAGTTGTGGATTTGAGAAATACTTGTGTTAAAGTTTGTGATTCCCGTAGCATGCACGTATGGTGAACCGTTATGTGATGAAGTCGGAGCATGATTTATTTATTGATTGTCTTCCTTATGAGTGGCGGTCGGGGACGAGCGATTGTCTTTTCCTACCAATCTATCCCCCTAGGAGCATGCGTGTAGTACTTTGTTTTGATAACTAATAGATTTTTGCAATAAGTATGTGAGTTCTTTATGACTAATGTTGAGTCATGGATTATACGCACTCTCACCCTTCCACCATTGCTAGCCTCTCTAGTACCGTGCATCTTTCGCCGGTACCATAAACCCACCGTTTACCTTCCTCGAAACAACCACCATACCTACATATTATGGCATTTCCATAGCCATTCTGAGATATATTGCCATGCAACTTTCCACCGTTCTGTTATTATGACACGCTTCATCATTGTCATATTGCTTGCATGATCATGTAGTTGACATCGTATTTGTGGCAAAGCCACCGTTCATAAATCTTCATACATGTCACTCATGCATCATTGCACATCCCGGTACACCGCCGGAGGCATTCATATAGAGTCATATCTTGTTCTAAGCATCGAGTTGTAATTCTTGAGTTGTAATTAAATAAAAGTGTGATGATCATCATTAGAGCATTGTCCCAAGTGAGGAAAGGATGATGGAGACTATGACTCCCCCACAAGTCGGGATGATACTCCACACGAAGAAAAGAGAAAGAAAAGAGGCAATAAAAAAGATAAGGCCCCAAAAAAACAAAAAAACTAAAAAAATGAGAGAAAAAGAGAGAAGGGGAAATGCTACTATCCTTTTACCACACTTGTGGTTCAAAGTAGCACCATGATCTTCATGATAGAGAGTCTCCTATGTTGTCACTTTCATAAACTAGTGGGAATTTTACATTATAGAACTTGGCTTGTATATTCCAATGATGGGCTTTCTCAAATTTCCCTAGGTCTTCGTGAGCAAACAAATTGGATGCACACCCACTTAGTTCCATTTGTTGAGCTTTCATACACTTATAGCTCTAGTGCATCTGTTGCATGGCAATCCCTACTCACTCACATTGATATCTATTGATGGGCATCTCCATAGCCCGTTGATACGCCTAGTTGATGTGAGACTATCTTCTCCTTTTTGTCCTTTCCACAACCACCATTCTATTCCACCTATAGTGCTATGTCCATGGCTCACGCTCATGTATTGCGTGAAAGTTGAAAAGTTTGAGAACATCAAAAGTATGAAACAATTGCTTTGCTTGTCATCGGGGTTGTGCATGATATAAATATTTTGTGTGATGAAGATAGAGCATAGCCAGTGTAAGTGCATCTAGTGCCACCCCTAGTTGGTTTTAGAGTATTGACGACAAACCTGGTTGAGGGACTAATGTGTTTGTGAGAATTGCAGGATAACACAGGTAGAAGTCCCTCATTGATTCAGTTTACCTACCAGAGATGACCCCTAAAAATGTATGAAGACATTGAAGTCAAAGTGGTATGTGAAGACATTCACATTGAAGATTATGACAAGATAAGACATTGCATGAAGACTATGGAGCGCGAAGACTTAGTTGTTTCGTCGTTCTCTTTCTTCTTTGTTGAGTCATAGGAACCACCATACTGTTAAGTGGGGTCCAAGTGAACCAGTCAGAATGACTGAAGTGATGCTTAACCAAAATCCTATGTCTTCGAGCGAAGACAATGAGAGCAAATCTTATCCAGAGCTGGATAAGTCAGCCTTGCTTGTAGCCCAAGTAAATTGCCATGTGTGTTTCAAATCTGACCGTTGGAACACGTGTCAGTTCCTTAGTGACCCAGGGTCATTTCGGACAAATCAGGCCGGGTTGCCTAGTGGCTATAAATAGCCCGCCCCCTACAACCATAAACGGTTGGCTGCTCAGAGTTAGTGTACAACTTTTGTCGTTTGAGAGCAACCCACCTCCAAGCCTTTGAGAGAGAATTCCTTGCGAGGACAAAGCCCTAAACACCCAGAGCCAAAGAGTGTTAGGCATCACTGAAGTTTTCCTGTCTGTGTGATCTGAAGACTTATTACACTTGAGGACTATGAATCCTCCAGCCGGTTAGGCGTCGCGTTCTGAGCATCCAAGAGTCATTGTGGATCGCTGGTGAATGAAGTCTGTGAAGGTTTGGAAGTCTACCTTGAAGACTTACCAGAGTGATTGGGCGAGGACTGGGTGTCCTTAGCTCAAGGGGAATAAGGTGAAGACACGGTCTTCTGAGTTGAATCTCAGCCTCCCTAACCAGACGTACAGTTTTCACAGCAACTGGAATTGGTCCAACAAATCATTTTCTTCAACGAGCCACTGGTTCTATCCTTTCCATCTCTTTATTTACAGTTGGTCCTTGTGAAGTCATTGCCTGTTTGTATTATATTTTGTCTTCACTGAGTGACTGCTTGTTCTGATTGGCTTCATACTATCTTCCAACCTGATCCGTACTGCCTAGTTGCTATCAGTCATTGTGCCTTCACTTCATTGAATACTTGACTATGGTTTGTCTAGTGTAGTCTACCTTCCGCTGCATGGTAATAGGTTTATTTCTATCGTTTGTCTTCGAAACTTCCATGTTTTGAATACTTTCGTAAAAATCGCCTATTCACCCCCCTCTAGTCGATCACTAGCACTTTCAATTGGTATCAGAGCAAGGTACTCCCTTGTTTTGTGTGATTCGGTTTAACCACCTGGAGTTTTAGCTATGTCGACTACAGGGATAACCAAAGTCTCCGCTGCATGCCCAGTCTTCGATGGAATTGAATATCCCTACTGGAAGAATAAGATGCGCATGCATCTTGAAGCCATTGATGTTGACCTCTGGTATGTCATCAAGAATGGCGTCCCCAAGGCCGGTGAAGGTGTCACCGCCGCTGATGTCAAGAAGTTCGTTCAACTGGACTCCACTGCCAAGAACATCATATGTGGTCATCTGATCAAAGGGCAGTATGGCCGTGTGAGTGCTCTGGAAACATCTAAGCTAGTCTGGGACTGGCTCTCCAAGGTCAACGAAGGCGTCTCAACCCAGAGAGATCAAAGAATCAGTGTCCTTCGCAACCTCTTCAACCACTTCAAGAGAAACGACAATGAGAATGTTCAGCTCACGTTTGATCAACTCACTAACATCACAAATGAGCTTCAAGCCCTTGGCGCTACTGAGATCACCAAGCATGAAGTTGTCAAGACACTCCTGAGATCACTTGACAGCTCGTTTGACACCCTAGCCCTGATGATTCAAGAACGCCATGACTTCAAGACACTCAATCTGTCTGACATACTTGAAAGGCTCAACACACATGAGTTTCAGCTTTCTGAGAAAATAGACATCTACGGTCCCAACTATGGGCGAACTCGTGCCTTGAAGGCAAAAGCTGTTTCCTCATCCGAAAAAGAATTTGAGTGCAGTTCGGATGATCCTGAAGACATTGGAAAGGAGCTTGCTACGCTTGTGAAGAAGTTTCAGAAATTCACCAAGAAGAAAGGCTTCAGAAAGTCCTCACGATCCAGCTCAAGGAATGATGAAGCTTCTACTCATGACTACAAGAAAAGAACATGTCACAAGTGCAAGAAACCTGGTCACTACATCTCTGAGTGTCCGCAGTGGGACAATGAGAACAACAAGAAGAAGAAGAGCAAGGAATATGATTCCGATGACAAGAAGAAGAAGAAATACTCAAAGTCTTTGAGGGAGTCCTGGATTAGGGGGTGTTCGGATAGCCGGACTATACCTTCAGCCGGACTCCTGGACTATGAAGATACAAGATCGAAGACTTCGTCCCGTGTCCATAAGGGACTTTCCTTGGCGTGGAAGGCAAGCTTGGCAAGGAAGAGCTCATCTGGCAAGGAAGAGCTCAAAGTCTTCTTCCAAGTCTTCCTCAAAGTCTTCATCACACAAGAAGAGCTCATCTGGCAAGGCTCGTGCGTTTGTTGGCAAGGAAATGGATTCAGAGGAGGAGTCTGCTTCTGAGGAGGCGGAGGTGGAGTGTGAGGAGGAGTCCGATTCTGGCATTGCAAGTCTAGCTACAGCATATGTTGCCAAGTCCATCTAAAACACTGAAGACACTGACTTCATCACCGACGTCGATGCAAATGACAAGGACAGCTCCGCTCCCACCTACTGCTTCATGGCACGCGGTGCCAAGGTAAGCACACACACTGCTCACTATCAAACATCCAGTGAAGATGACTCTGATTGTGGTTCCAAACCCAGCTACAAAACACTTGCTAAAATTGCAACTGAACAACAGAAAGCTATGGAACATATTCAAAAACTGTTAGACAAAAGCGATGATCTGTTAGACGCTGAAATGACTCGATCCCAGTCCTTAATTAAAGACATAAAAAATCTTCATGTTAAGTATGAGGAACTTGAAAGTCGTCATGAAACGCTCTCAACAACTCATGAAAAGCTTTCCTACGATTATCTTCAAAGGAAGCAAGATATTGAGAAATTGAGAGTTGCTCATGAAGATCTTCAAAAGGAAAACGAGTCACTTCGCGCCAAACAGATCAGTTCCACTCAGGAAGGATTTGAACCACCATGTCTTAAATGCATTGAGCATGACAATGCTACTGCTGTTGCTGGATGTTCTACTGCTGCTACTATTGCTATATCTTCAACTATTGATGTGGTAACTAACCCCTCTACTGAGGATACCACTGCTATTGCTGATGAAAATGCTAGGTTGTAGGCATTGCTTGAAACAGGGATGTACAAAAGTCTCAAAGGGCATCTGACACTATTTGATGTCCTCAAAAGGCAGATCCTGAACCGAAACCCTAGGAAAGAGGGTGTTGGGCTCGAAAGGAAAATGAATGCTGATGGCTCTTACTGGAAACCTGAGCAGAACCCCAAAATCACATGGGTTGCTGCAAAGGAACCTTCAGTGGATCCATCCACCCTATCTTGCTTCACTTGTGCTAATCCCATTGTTATTAATGAATCCTTTGATGCAAACTATAAACTGTTTAAGAATCAGAATGGTGAAGTGTTTGCCAGGTATATTGGTACTAACTGCAGGAATGGGCCACCTATGAAGAAAGTCTGGGTGTCGAAAAAGTGTTTGGAGAATATTCTTGTGAATGTCGTCATGACACCACAAGTGAAGAAGACAAACCCCATACCACATGCTTCATATGGTCCAAAGGCTTCATACAGACAAAGGACTCACCTGAGTCGCACTAACGCAAATGTTTTGTAGGTAAACCATACTCAGGCCTATGAATATGAGCGCGTTTCATCAAACCGCCATGTTCATAAGACCAAGAACTACTCTGCTTATTCTTATGAGTACTATTGTCCACCTGCAAGACTATTTGCTAGGGCTCCATAGCCAAAGTTCTCAGATGCCGCACTTAAACTCATTGCTTCGAAGCCACCCTTCAAGATGTGGGTGGCTAAGAAAGCTTAACTCTGTTTTGCAGGGAAGGGTCTCCAGCCGAAAATCAAATTCATCTGAAGCTATTTATGGGGACCTTAAACATCTTTTAGGGCGCAAGATCAAATGCCCAAATGGTCTTATTATGTATTTTGTTCCTGAGTTGCGTGCTACTTGCCCTATCAGTCCTAACCTCGATCTAAGCTTTCGTAATCCACTTGCTCATCAAATGTTTATGCTTCACAATTCTCTTCGTGAAGTCTATCCCCCTAACTGCACTGTAGGGTATGACACCAGCTGCTTCAGAATGGATTATTGATAGTGGGTGTACTAATCACATGACTGGCAAGTGAAGTCTTCTCATGGACTCAACTTTACGTCCATCTGACAAGAGTCACATCACATTTGCTGATACTAGTAAAAGCAAGGTATTGGGTCTAGGTAGAGTTGCAATCTCAAGGGATCAACACATGGATAAAGTGATGCTTGTTGAATCCCTTGGTTTCAACTTAATGTCTGTCTCAATGCTTTGCGATTTAAACATGATTGTGATATTTGGAAAATATCGTTGCCTTGTTCTAATGGAATCTGACAAGTCTCTATTCTTTGAAGGGTATCGGAAATATGATTTGTACGTGGTAGATTTCTCAGCAGGACCACATCTTGCCGTATGTCTTCTAGAAAGAGCTTCAGAATGTTGGCTCTGGCATCGGAGGCTAGGGCATGCTAGCATGAGGAACTTGCACACTCTTGCAAAGAAGAAGCATGTCATAGGCATCGAGGGCGTCAAGTTCAAGAAGTATCACCTATGTGGTGCCTGTGAAGCTAGAAATATGATGAGGGCCAAGCATCCCTCGAAGACAATCATGACAATGACTCAACCCTTCGAACTGCTACACATGGACCTCTTCGGTCCCACTCACTACTCAACTCTTACTACTACTGCTTGTCTCTATGGCTTCGTCATTGTTGATGATTATTCAAGATATACATGGGTGCATATAATCCTCTACAAGACTAAAGTGCAGGATGTCTTCAGATGCTTCGCCAATCGAGCCATGAACAACTATGGCGTCAAGATCAAGCACATCAGAAGTGACAATGGCACTGAATTCGAGAACACTGGCCTCGACACTTATCTTGATACTTTGGGCATCACTCATGAATTCTCAGCTCCATACACGCCGCAGCAGAATGGCGTCGTGGAACGCAAGAACATAACACTTATTGAGATGGCCCGGACGATGATCGATGAATACAAGACTCCAAGAAAGTTCTGGCCTGAAGCCATTGATACTGCATGCCATATCATCAACCGTGTTTATCTTCACAAGCTTGTGAACAAAACATCCTATGAGCTCCTCACTGGTAAGAAGTCAAATGTCAGTTACTTCAGAGTATTTGGTGCCAAGTGCTGGATCAAGGATCCACATCACACTTCAAAATTTGCACCGAAAGCACATGAAGGTTTTATGCTTGGATACGAAAAGGAATCACACTCCTACAGAGTCTTTAACCTCTTTCACTATAAAGTGGTTGAAACTGTGGATGTGCGGTTCGATGAGACTAACGGCTCGCAAAGAGAGCACCTGCCAAATGTGCTAGATGAGGTTCCATCCAGTGAAACCATCAAGCTTATGGGAACTGGAGAAATCATACCGTCTGAAGCTCAGCCTGAAGAGGAACTCATCATCTTTGCGCTTGATCAACCTGAAGACAATGCTCAGCCTGAAGACAATCCTTCTAACGATGACAATGATCAGCAAGAGCAAAATCTTCGTCCTATTCATCCTCATGTTGCAAATGAAGTACATATTGAGAGATTAATTGACAGCATCAATGCACCTGGTCCACTCACTCGTTCAAGGGCAACACAACTAGCAAATTTTGTGGACACTTGTAGCGACCTGACCCGAATGGATCAAGTCTACTGCGCTCCGGTGTCATCCCTGGATCAGTAATGCTGACACCACACAGTACATCGAAGGATTTATAGCAGAGTGGCAATCACACACTTATTACATCGTTGTCTCAAAGAGAACTTATTACAGTAAGTATGGCTTAAGGCCATCTAATATCGATAACAGCGGAAGACTCGAAAGATAAATGGGTCCATCAACTCCAACGGCATCACTGAGTATAGAACCACGACCTAAAAGCACCTTACTCGTCGTCTGAAAAGTCTGCAACATGAAAAGTTGCAGCCCGAAAACGGGTCAACACATGGAATATGCTGGCAATGTAACACATAGAGAGTAATGAATGAAACAGCTATACTACATGCATATATGGCTGGTGGAAAGCTCTATGGTTACAGTTTTGCATAAAGCCAGTTTTTCCCTACTGCAAAGGAATAAATTTATTTAACTATCATGGTAGTTGTTGAACATCGAGAATGGTTGATAGCATTCCGATCCCAATTAAGTGAACAATTAAAACCCAACAACATTAATTAGAAGTAACATGTTGAGATTCACATGATTTTCAAGTACTAGATACTCAAGTTGTCCATAACCGGGGACACGGCTAATCATGATTAGTTGGTACACTCTGCAGAGGTTTGCGCACTTTTCCCCACAAGACTCGATCGCCTCCATTTGGTTTCTCGCACTACAGGGTGTTTGAGAAGACGGATGACCAAGACATAGTCTTTCAGAAGCGCTAGCACCTTACGATCGGGTAGACCGTACCACCTACAACCCCTACATCTGCTAGTCTACCACTGTAAGAGTTCGCACAACTTAGTCAACTATGCCAGAGCCCATAATGGCTTGTGGCTGCACACGGAAGTTTCTAGCATGAAAGATCTTATGATCCCTTTGAGCCTGGGTGGCGGTCCGAAATAAAAACAGGCAAGTCCTGATAGACATCAGGTGCCTCAATCCACCCAGATGTGTATTTAAGTTGCCACCTTAGATAAACCATTAATTAACAAACTCACATCTGTCATGGATATCACTCACCCAATCCACGTCTACTAGCATAGCATGGCATAATAAGCAAACGTAGAAGTAACTCCCAAAGGTTTCATAATAAACATGTAATAGGTACTACCTCATCTACTTCCCATCCCACAATTTAATTAGATCCTAATGCAATAAAATTGGGCTGTAGAAAAGGTATGATCAAAGTGTTACTTGCCTTGCTGATGATCCACGAGACCTAGGGTTTCGAAGTAACAAGCGGCGCAATCCGGGTGATCTATCGCAGACAAACAAGCACACAATAAGTACTCATCTAATGCACAGGTAAAACTCGAACAAGAGAACAAACCAGAAAGTTCAACTTAAGAACTCCGGTTGCAAAGAAAGAAAGAACCGAACAAAGAAACGGAAAACAAACGGCGGAAGAAAACAACTCGGTTCTAGCAAGTTGAAACTAGGTCAAATTTTACCGGGGCAAAACTTGTTCAAGTTGATTACACGGAACGGCGGTTTCGAGATGAAACTCCAGGTGCTTGAATCACCTGATTCCGATAAACGAGCGGGAAGAAAGACTAGAACGAAGATCGGATCTGAGATCGCGATCGCGGAATAAATCCGACGAAAAGAAAGAGACGAACGGTTAAACGTACGGACGATCGTTAACCGGGAAAAATTGGTGATAACGTTCGTTGAGACGAACAGTCAAAAGAAAAACAAAATCCGATCTAGGGTTTTCGGAAAAGAAACCAAAAAGAAAAACCGGAAAGAAAATGGAAAAGAAACGGAACGGTTCTTTTAAGAAAAACTGAACCGGGGCGAGGAAAAAGAGAGAGGCGCGGCGCGGGGCTACCTCCGGCGAGGCTCCGGCGAGGGGCTCCGGCGGCGGCGGCACAAGGGCGGC
>NC_057803.1:71678542-71774262 GCF_018294505.1 Triticum aestivum | reverse complement strand
TTTCTTCGGGGAGGGGGCAAGCAAAGAGGGGGCCGGCCTAGAGTCCTACTTGGACTCGGCCTAGGGGGCGGCGTAAGGCAAGCGGCAGGGCTGGCGCGCAGGGCGGCTGGGCCGGCCGACTGGGCCCTTGGCCCAGGCGGGGTGCTGCTCTGTTTTTTTTTAAATCGGTTACACACGCAGAAAAACAAAAGAAAGAAAATCTAAACGAACTCCAAAATTCCTAAAGTAAATTTTCCCCGACTCCTAAAAATGAGTCGAACAAAATGAACTTTTCTCCGGGCCTAAAATGCAATTTTTGAAAACGCGCATTTTCCCTATCCAAATAAAAAGCAAAACAAAACTCCGGCAAAACCAAAACTTGACTTATTCATTAAATCTTCATTTTTCCTAACTTTGGGAAAGTCATATTATTCCCTCTCTCATTTTTTTGATATTGGAAAAAATAATTGAAGATGAAATAAATAAATCAAATGATCCTCTTTCAAATTTGAGAAAACTCTCAAATATGAAAATAACGAAATCTCCAACTCTCTCCGAAGGTCCTTGAGTTGCGTGAAATTTCTAGGATCAACCAAAATGCAAGAAAATATGCTATGCATGATGATCTAGTGTATAACATTCCAAATTGCAAATTTGGGATGTTACAAACCTACCCCCCTTAAGATGAATCTCGCCCTCGAGATTCGGGTTGGCTAGAAAATAGGTGAGGGTGGTCCTTGAGCAAATCTTCTTCTCTTTCCCAGGTGGCTTCATCCTCTGAGTGGTGGTTCCACTGAACTTTGCAAAACTTGATAACCTTGCTGCGGGTAACTCTGCTGGCAAACTCGAGAATCTTGACTGGCTTCTCCTCATACATTAAGTCGTCCTTCAACTGAATCGCTTCGAGTGTCACAGTATCTCTTAGCGGTACCTCCGCCATCTCGGCGTGACATTTCTTCAGCTGAGAAACATGGAATACATCATGAACTCCTGACAGCTCCTCTGGTAATTCCAACTTATAAGCGACTTCTCCCATACGTTGCAAGATCTTGTACGGTCCAACGAAGCGCGGTGCTAACTTTCCCTTAACTCCAAAGCGCTTAACTCCTCAAAGTGGGGATACTCGGAGATAAACTCTGTCTCCAGTTTCGTAAACTACCTCCTGGCGTTTTGAATCTGTGTAGCTCTTCTGCCTGAACTGGGCTACCTTGAGCCTATCGCGAATCAACTTAACTTTCCGTTCAGACTCCTTAATCAAATCTGGTCCAAAGAATTGACGGTCTCCAACTTCGTCCCATGACAACGGTGTCCTGCACCTCCTTCCGTATAAAGCTTCGAAAGGTGCCATCTTCAAACTGGTTTGGTAACTGTCGTTATAAGAAAATTCCGCATACGGCAAGTTATCGTCCCAGCTAGATCCATAATCTAGTGCACAAGCTCTCAGCATAGCTTCCAAAATCTGATTGACTCTCTCGGTCTGTCCATCTGTCTACGGATGAAAAGCTGTGCTAAACTCTAGTCTGGTTCCTAAAGTTTCATGCAACTGATTCCAAAACTTTGAGGTAAATTGAGTTCCTCTATCTGATATGATACTCCTCAGAACTCCATGCAAACAAATGATCCTAGTCATGTATATCTTTGCCAACTTAGCACTGGTGTAAGTGGTCTTAACTGGAATGAAATGTGCTACCTTCGTCAAACGATCAACTACTACCCATATCGAGTCATAGCCTGCTTTCGTCCTGGGTAGTCCTGTGATAAAATCCATGCCTATCTTATCCCACTTCCATTCGGGTATCGGCAATGGTTGTAACAATCCTGCTGGCTTCTGATGCTCTGCCTTTACTCTCTGACATACGTCACAAACTGCTACATATGCTGCAATATCCTTCTTCATTCCAGTCCACCAGAATGTTTCCTTCAAATCCAAATACATCTTGGTATTCCGTGGGTGAATCAAATACGGTGAATCATGTGCCTCGTGCAAAATCAACTTCCTGATCTCCGGGTCATTTGGCACATAAACACGGTCCTCAAACCATAGGGTATCGTGCTCATCCTCACAAAATCCCTTTGCTTTTCCTTCGCTCAATTTCTCTTTTATAGCAGCAATCTCCTTGTCCGATTTCTGAGCTTCTCTGATCTTATCCATCAATGTTGACTGAATCTCCAATGTTGCTACATAGCCTCTCGGAACTATTTCCAAACATAGCTCATGAAGGTTTTCTGGTAACTCCTTTGGTACTTCTCCCGTCACTAGGGTGTTGACATGGCTCTTACGGCTCAAGGCGTCAGCTAGTACATTAGCTTTTCCGAGATGGTAATGCAATCTCATGTCATAATCCTTGATGAGGTCCAACCATCTCCTTTGTCTGAGGTTCAACTCCTTCTGCGTGAAAATGTACTTCAAACTCTTGTGATCCGTGTACACCTCACAATGATTTCCAATGAGGAAATGTCTCCACGTCTTTAGTGCATGCACTACGACAGCTAACTCCAAATCATGCGTGGCATAATTCAACTCATGAGGCTTCAGTTGCCGTGAAGCATACAAAACAACTCTCCCTTCCTGCATAAGTACTGCTCCAAGTCCTCGACGTGAAGCGTCGCAATACGCCTCATAATCCTTGGTCTGATCTGGCAAAATCAATACTAGTGAGGTAACCAAGCGTTTCTTCAACTCCTGGAAACTAGCCTCACACTCTTCAGTCCAATTGAACTTAGTATCCTTCTTCAACAATTCAGTCATAGGCTTTGCAATCTTTGAAAAGTTCTCAATGAACCTCCGGTAGTATCCTGCGAGTCCAAGAAAACTCCGGATCTCTCCAACTGTCGTTGGTGATTTCCATTCGGTTACGGTCTCAACCTTAGTGGGGTCAACTGCTATACCTTCTCCGGATATAACATGTCTGAGGAATCCAACTTCCTTCAACCAAAACTCACATTTGCTGAATTTGGCGTATAACTGATGTTCCCTTAGTTTCTCCAAAACCAAACGCAAATGTTCCTTATGCTCCTCTTCATTCTTTGAATAAACCAGGATGTCATCAATGAACACTACGGCGAACTTATCCAAAAACTCCATAAACTCCATAAACACTTTGTTCATCAGGTTCATAAAAAAGGCAGGTGCGTTAGTCAATCCAAATGACATAACGGTATTACTCGTACAGTCCATATCTCGTGGTGAATGCTGTCTTAGGTATGTCCTGCTCCCGAATCTTCAACTGATGGTACCCTGATCGCAAATCGATCTTGGAAAACACTTTAGCTCCTTGCAACCGATCAAACAGATCGTTGATCATTGGCAGTGGGTACTTGTTCTTGATGGTTACTTCATTCAATCCCCGATAATCTACAACCATCCTTAATGATCCATCCTTCTTTTCCACTAGAAGTATGGGTGATCCCCAAGGCGAAGAACTTGGGCGAATGTAACCTTTATCCAATAACTCCTTAATCTGATTCTTAATTTCCACCAAATCCTTTGCTGGCATCCGGTACGGTCGCTTCGATATTGGGCCTGTACCTGGTAATAACTCAATCAAAAACTCAATGTCTCTATCCGGTGGCATGCCTGGTAATTCCTCAGGAAATACATCAGGAAAATCCTTTACCACTGGTACTTCTTCTTGCACAACTCCTGTTAGGCAGTTTACTTGTGTCCTTTTTGGCACATGCCGGGATACATACTTGATCCTTCGTCCTTCTGGTGTGGTAAGCAAAATTGACTTACTAGCACACTCAATATTCCCTTCATACTTTGATAACCAATCCATGCCTAATATCACATCCAATCCTTTAGATTCCAATAATATTAGGTCTGAGGGAAAAACATAGTTTCCAATCCTTAATGGTAACCGATCACACCATCGTCTAGCCATAAACTCCGCTCCTGGTGAGCTTACTAACATGGGTGACCTAAGGGCTTGGGTTGGCAGGTTATATTTATTCACAAATCCCCTTGATATGTATGAATGTGATGCACCAGTATCGAAAAGAACGAGTGCGGTAAATGACTTAACCAAAAACTTACCGATTACTGCATCGGGCTGATCTTCAACCTCCTCCACATTAACGTGGTTCACCTGTCCCCTATTGAAAGGGTTCGGCTTTTTCCCAGAGCTTCCATTGCCATTTCCATTCTGGCCTTCAGGACATTCATTGGCATAATGTCCGGTCTTGGAACACTTGAAACAGGTGACTTGACTCAGATCTCTCTTGGTTGGGGTCGATGGGGTGGTACGGTTCTGGCCGTTGCTTCCTCCATTCCCATTACCATTCTTGTGGCCATTATGGTTGTGCGAGCTACCTCCTCCATGGGTATGCTGAAACTGAAATCCCGGTTTAGGGGCAAAACGGGGCTTCTACTGGGCTCCAGAGTTATACTTCCCCTGTGCATACTTCCTCTTACGGTTCTCAATCTGATGTTGCTTCCCTTCAATCATGATGGCACGATCTACCAACTCCTGGTAGTTTTCGAAACTCGCTACCATCAACTGCATGCTTAGTTCATCATTCAGTCCTTCCAGAAACTTCTCCTGCTTAGCTGCATCCGTAGCAACGTCATCTGGGGCATAACGTGCTAACTTGCAGAAATCATCAATGTACTAGCCAACTGTCCTTCCTCCTTGGCGTAAGTTGTGAAACTCATGCTTCTTCATGGCCATAGCTCCTTCTGAAACATGGGCAGTGCAGAAAGCTTGTTGAAACTGATCCCATGTGACAGTGTCAACTGGGTAAGTGGCTGTGAAATTCTCCCACCATGCTGTCGCGGGTCCGTCAAGCTGGTGAGCGGCAAACTTCACTTTCTCACCATCCGTGCATCCTGCGGTGGTCAACTCCCTTCCTATCTTGCGGAGCCAATCGTCTGCTACTATCGGCTCGATGCTACTGGAAAACACCGGCGGATTTAGCCTAAGGAAACGGGCTAAGTGGTCAACAGGTGGTGGTGGTGGTGGGTTGTTGCTGTTGTTGTTCTGCTGGTTCTGGACTAACATCTGCATCAATTGATTCTGTTGCTGGATCAACTGAGTGAGCTCCGGTGGGAATCCATTGTCACGTCTCGGAGGCATCTAAGGGTTTAGAAAAGACGAGAATTAAGAATAGAGTGAGGTCTAAAGGGAAAACACTACCCCAATGCACATGAGCAAATGCACACAGAATCACTTCATTCAATCAAACAAGGGCTTACAAACGGTCTAACTATCGCAAAAGTGCTCGAACTATTGTGTTTACATGGGGGAAATACTACTACTATCTGGTGGTCATCTAGAAATTTGAACCGATGGAAGACTCCATGATATCTGCTCCAGCTTCATCTTCAAAGTCGGGTTCACTTGGATCCGAATCGGTGTCGTCGATGATGATGTAGTTGTCTGGACATGCGACGTACTCGTCTTCCTCCTTGGATGCTAACTTCCCCTTGAGTTCTTCAATCTCCTGCTTAAGATTGCCATTGTGTCTCGCTAGAGCTACGATCTCGTCCATGTAGTCCTTGCATGTAGCCTTCAGTTCTCCTTCTAACTCGATGATCCTTGCCTTTGCATTCTTCAACTCTATCATATCATTGCACATCTGGTTCTCGTGGCGTCGAATGTGCTGGTTTAACTCCTGGATGAAAGATGCAATGGATCTATCCTTCTTGGTGCTGACTAACTCCCATTGTTCATCTCGGCGTCCACAAATCTGGTAGATAGTGTCCTTGAGGTCTTCTTGGTAAACTTCTCCAATGCGTCCTATGGTGATATGAGCTGCCATGCTCCTTCCCAGACTCCAGGTTGGGGCATTGAAAACACTATCTATAGGCTTCGTGATTGGCGCGAATGTCCTTCCCGGAACGTGAGCTTGAATCTTCCAGCGCTCCTCTTCAGGCAGAGTGGCGTTGAAGGTTCCCGTGAAGCTTGGTAATCCAATGTTCAGGTACTTGGTGACTTCCTTCAGGTGAAATCCAAATGGTGTGCCTTCATCCGGTTGAGCGTACTTAATCTTCGCGTTCGTCATCCTAAAAGAGTAGAAAAGATGAGGAGTTAGAAATGAGAAGAGAATAGTGGTCTATGGCTTTAACTTAGTGGTCATGTCCTACAGTCAGTGTGTGCTCTGGTACCATCTCTATAGCGACCCGACCCGAATGGATCAAGTCTACTGCTCTCTGGTGTCATCCCTGGATCAGTAATGCTGACACCACACAGTACATCGAAGGATTTATAGCAGAGTGGCAATCACACACTTATTACATCGTTGTCTCAAAGAGAACTTATTACAATAAGTATGGCTTAAGGCCATCTAATATCGATAACAGTGGAAGACTCGGAAGATAAATGGGTCCATCAACTCCAACGGCATCACTGAGTATAGAACCACGACCTAAAAGCACCTTACTCGTCGTCTGAAAAGTCTGCAACATGAAAAGTTGCAGCCCGAAAACGGGTCAGCACATGGAATATGCTGGCAATGTAACACATAGAGAGTAATGAATGAAACAGCTATACTACATGCATATATGGCTGGTGGAAAGCTCTATGGTTACAGTTTTGCGTAAAGCCAGTTTTTCCCTACTGCAAAGGAATAAATTTATTTAACTATCATGGTAGTTGTTGAACATCGAGAAAGGTTGACAGCATTCCGATCCCAATTAAGTGAACAATTAAAACCCAACAACATTAATTAGAAGTAACATGTTGAGATTCACATGATTTTCAAGTACTAGATACTCAAGTTGTCCATAACCGGGGACACGACTAATCATGATTAGTTGGTACACTCTGCAGAGGTTTGCGCACTTCTCCCAACAAGACTCGATCGCCTCCGTTTGGTTTCTCGCACTACAGGGTGTTTGAGAAGACGGATGACCGAGACATAGTCTTTCAGAAGCGCTAGCACCTTACGATCGGGTAGACCGTACCACCTACAACCCCTACATCTGCTAGTCTACCACTGTAAGAGTTCGCACAACTTAGTCAACTATGCAAGAGCCCATAATGGCTTGTGTCTGCACATGGAAGTTTCTAGCATGAAAGATCTTATGATCCTTTTGAGCCTGGGTGGCGGTCCGAAATAAAAACAGGCAAGTCCTGATAGACATCAGGTGCCTCAGTCCACCCAGATGTGTATTTAAGTTGCCACCTTAGATAAACCATTAATTAACAAACTCACATCTGTCATGGATATCACTCACCCAATCCACGTCTACTAGCATAACATGGCATAATAAGCAAACGTAGAAGTAACTCCCAAAGGTTTCATAATAAACAGGTAATAGGTACTACCTCATCTACTTCCCATTCCACAATTTAATTAGATCCTAATCATGCAATGTGAGAGGATTGATCTAATGCAATAAAACTGGGCTGTAGAAAAGGTATGATCAAAGTGTTACTTGCCTTGCTGATGATCCGCGAGACCTAGGGTTTCGAAGTAACAAGCGGCGCAATCCGGGTGATCTATCGCAGACAAACAAGCACACAATAAGTACTCATCTAATGCACAGGTAAAACTCGAACAAGAGAATGAACCAGAAAGTTCAACTTAAGAACTCCGGTTGCAAAGAAAGAACGAACCAAACAAAGAAACGGAAAACAAACGGCGGAAGAAAACAACTCGGTTCTAGCAAGTTGAAACTAGGTCAAATTTTACCGAGGCAAAACTTGTTCAAGTTGATTAGACGGAATGGCGGTTTCGAGACGAAACTCCAGGCGCTTGAATCACCTGATTCCGATAAACGAGTGGGAAGAAAGACTAGAACGAAGATCGGATCTAAGATCGCGATCGCGGAATAAATCCGACGAAAAGAAAGAGACGAACGGTTAAACGTACGGACGATCGTTAACCGGGAAAAATTGGTGATCACGTTCGTTGAGACGAACGGTCCGAAAGAAAAACGAAACCCGATCTAGGGTTTTCGGAAAAGAAACCGAAAAGAAAAACCGGAAAGAAAACGGAAAAGAAACGGAACGGTTCTTTTAAGAAAAACCGAACCGGGGCAAGGAAAAAGAGAGAGGCGCGGCGCGGGGCTACCTCCGGCGAGGCTCCGGCGAGGGGCTCCGGCGGCGGCGGTGCTAGGGCGGCGGCGGCTAAGGCGGCGACTGCGGCTTGGGAGGAGAGGGGGGGGGCTTGGGTATTTATATAGGTGGGGGGGTTTCTTGGGGGAGGGGGCAAGCAAAGAGGGGGCCGGCCTAGAGTCCTACTAGGACTCGGCCTAGGGGGCGGCGTAAGGCAGGCGGCGGGGCTGGCGCACAGGGCGGCTGGCGGCTGGGCCCTTGGCCCAGGCGGGGTGCTGCTCTGTTTTTTTTAAATCGGTTACGCGCGCAGAAAAACAAAAGAAAGAAAATCTAAACAAACTCCAAAATTCCTAAAGTAAATTTTCCCCGACTCCTAAAAATGAGTCGAACAAAATGAACTTTTCTCCGGGCCTAAAATGCAATTTTTGAAAACGCGCATTTTCCCTATCCAAATAAAAAGCAAAACAAAACTCCGGCAAAACCAAAACTTGACTTATTCATTAAATCTTCATTTTTCCTAACTTTGGGAAAGTCATATTATTCCCTCTCTCATTTTTTTGATATTGGAAAAAATAATTGAAGATGAAATAAATAAATCAAATGATGCTCTTTTCAAATTTGAGAAAACTCTCAAATATGAAAATAACGAAATCTCCAACTCTCTCCGAAGGTCCTTGAGTTGCGTGAAATTTCTAGGATCAACCAAAATGCAAGAAAATATGCTATGCATGATGATCTAGTGTATAACATTCCAAAATGCAAATTTGGGATGTTACAACACTTCGCATTTGTCTCAATATCTGAACCCAAGAAAGTTGATGAAGCCTTTATGGTACCTGAATGGATTCAAGCTATGCAAGAAGAGCTTCAACAGTTTGAGTTGAATAATGTATGGGAACTGGTCAAGCGTCCTGGTCGTCGTAAGCATAATATCACAAGCACTAAATGGATATATCGCAACAAGCATGATGAGCATGGTCAAGTTGTGAGAAACAAAGCTCGTCTCGTTTCTCAAGGATACACTCAAGTTGAAGGAATTGACTTCGATGAAACATTTTCTCCTGTGGCTAGGCTTGAAGCTATACGCATACTGCTGGCCTATGCAAATCATCATAACATTCTTCTGTATCAAATGGATGTGAAGAGCGCCTTTCTCAATGGCAAGATTGAAGAAGAAGTGTATGTTGCACAACCGCCTGGCTTTGGAGATCCAAAACATCCTGACATGGTTTACAAGCTCAACAAGGCACTGTATGGCCTTAAACAAGCCCCTCAATCTTGGTATGACACACTCAAAGACTTCCTGAAGAGCAAAGGCTTCAAACCTGGTTCCTTGGATCCCACTCTCTTCACGAAGACATATGATGGTGAACTGTTTGTGTGCCAAATATATGTGGATGACATTATCTTCGGTTGCACTAATCAGAAATACAGTGATGAGTTTGGATACATGATGCAAGAGCAATATCAGATGTCCGTGATGGGAGAGTTGAAATTCTTCCTTGGTCTTCAAATACGACAGCAACGCAACGGCATCTTCATATCTCAAGAGAAGTACCTCAAAGATTGCCTGAAGAAGTTTGGAATGCAAGACTGCAAAGGCTACACGACGCCAATGCCAGCTAAACACCATCTGGGTCCCGACGACAATGGTAAAGAGTTCGATGAAAATCTTCATCACTTTCTCAGAGATCATGTCATAAAGGAAGATATTGATATCATACACGTCAACACTGAAGAGCAACTGGCAGATATCTTCACAAAGCCCTTGGATGAGAAGAGGTTTTGCAAGTTACGGTGTGAGCTAAATATCTTGGAATCCTCAAATGTCCTGTGATCAGGCACACATCCTAACACTTATGCATGTTGATGACTTAGATGTGCAATACACGAAGTAACGTATGTCTTCAATCAATGAAGACTTGCATTCTGAGTGTGAATACATTAACGTGGAATTTGACTTCGGAGCGCCATGATAATTGTGTGTCGTGTCTGGGTCTAATACTTCCTATACGGTGGGTAACGCCACCACCAAATTCTTCCCTTAGAAGTGTTTTTTCACATGGCGCTACATTTGCAAAGTCTTCGCTTTATGTTTGTCTTCAATGTCAACATGGCCTCATGTTTATCTTCAATTTGGTTTATGTCATCTACAGCATTCACTTATAGCTATGTCTTCACATTGAACCTTTTGAACTAAGTGAATGTGATCGGACCCTAACCCCTCTATGCTTCTATCTTAAGTCTATCTATCCAAATCATATGCATTCTATTAACACTGTCAAAATGTCTTCTCTGCGTCCTTGTCAGCAGAAGACACAGACACAAACATTAATCTATTTTCAATGCTAAATCCTTCAACCTAAAACCCGGAGAAGTGGGAACAACCACCCGACAATCCAGGTGTGTGTGGAAACGTGGAACAACCTCCAATGTGTTGCATGATAGCCACGTGTCCTTCAGATGTGAACCGCCAGGGGCACCTGTGTAATAACACTATGCCGTCCCTGTCCCTATAAATACACGCCTCACCCCAGTCATTATCTCTTCTTCCACCCTCGCACAAACCCTAGCGCCACCGCTAGCCCTCGGCAACGCCGACGACGAAGCGCTTAGCTGCCGCGACCTCACCAACGTCGTCCTCACGCCGGCCGCGGACATCTCTTCTCCGCCGTCGCTGTAGGTGTCCTCCGTCGCCAAGTTAGGGCACGGAAGATCGAACTGCTCGGCCTCCTCTTTCACTCCTTCTAGCAGTTCCTCGTGTGGTAAATAAAACCTCCTTTTTACAGTCCTTTTGATCCGAAAGATTCATCCTTTTCTACCATAAGTAGTTTCTGTTCACACAAATTGGATCTATCTCATACTACATCTCATAACATGCCTAGTATATTCACTTATGCTTCACAAAGCAGTTAGATTCCTCACTTGTACTTATTCATGGATTCGTACAAATCTAGAACCAACTCTCTACCTATGAGTGAATGTCTTCGCACTATGAGGTCAATGTCTTCTAAACTGATTTATCTTCAAAATCTTCTGAGAATGCATATGACCTCTTCCCCTTCCCTCGCACCTTTAATGCTGTCACAGGTACATGTCCGTGGGAGAATCCCTTGGTTCTCATAGTCTGCATTCATTTGCAGAGTTCTTACAGCATCATATAAATTCTCCTGAAGCCAGTTCTTGTCTGACCAGTAGACGGAAGACTTTGACAGTTTTGAAGCCTTTCAGTCTGAACTTCATGGCAACAGAGAAATCTGCAAGGAAGGGTGGCAGACAGCGTCGTGGAAACACCTCAAGAGATTTGCCTCCTGACCTCTATGAGCTATACAAGACAGATCCAGAGGAGGACTACAATCAACGGAAAACCCGAATCCAATGGATTTGAAGATATTGGGCAGAACAATGGTTCAAGTACAGGTTGTGACCCAGGAATATGCTGAGAAAAATGCCATCAAGCGACCGTGGGGAGACATCTTGTACAGAAATCTTCAACCCAGATCCAGAGCTGAAGCCATTGAACAAGACTTCTATCCTTGCATGGTTCGTGGACCACAGCCTGCAGATGCAGACCCATCTTCATTGCTATGGTGTCATGACGACAATCTGTTCAACCGCAACTTCCAGTTTGCCAAGAACTCAGCCAAAGAAAACAAGAAGTCATGGGGATTAGAATTCAATCCAGGCCCCTCTGCTCCTCGTGCTGAGGGCACACATGAAGCTGGACCCAATCTGGTTGGGCCCTTCTATAACTTAGAAGGTCTCATTACTCACATAAAGGTTCAAGGGGCACTCATGGATCAACCTGCAGATGACGCTGATTCTGACGAAGCGCCTGCACCACCGAAGCCAAAGAAGCTGAAGAAACCTAAAGCTTCGAAGCCTGCCCCTGCACTAAAGGTTTCACGGGCGAAGCCTCTGACCATTGCACCTCCTGAACATAGTGTGCAGTCTGAAGATCTGTCACACATCTCCAAGCCCTCCAAAGTGAAGATGCCCATGCAACCCAGCAGCCAAGCACTGACCCCTGCTGCTGTTCTGCGCAACGAGAATGATGCCATTGATCTGTCCAGCGATGACGACCTTGGCGATGACGCTCTTGAGAAGTTGATCAAGAGCAAGCAAGAGGCAGGAATCTTCAATGACCTTCCTCTCTTTGATGTTGAACTCATAAACAAGTTCATTGATGAATGGTTTGACAGCCCAAATGTTAGCTTTGATGACCTTCAGCTTCCCATTGGCCTCAGCGTCGCCTTCCACGAAGCCATTGCTGCTGAGCTGGCTCTAGCTCAAAAAATTGTTGAGCTGAAGCATAAGATAGATTATGAAAAGGCTCAGTTCAAGAAGCATATGGCCAAGCTCAATGTTGAAGACATTCAGAACTTCCATCTCATGATGCATGAGCTCAAGGAAGCATTCCGCACAAAACGCGAAGAAGCCAAAGGTTCTCGTGAACGCATGAAGGATCTTGCTGCTAAATGTGTTCAAGGATACAATGAAGCTGAAAAGTGCAAGGCTTTGGGGCGACCAGGCATCGACCCCCGAATGGCGGCCAAGAAGAAGAAGAAGCTAGCTGCGGCAGTACCCGAAGCACCAAGGCAGGAAGTACATCCAATTGTCTTGCCAGCCAGTATGACAGGCTCGAAGCCTAAGGTCCCCACAGTGGCTTCAGAACTGAAGAAGACAAGGGTAGCTGAAGCCGAAGCCAGGAAACGCAAGACCAAGGCCACACTGATGATGCTCCTCCAACCAAGAAACGTAAAACCAAGAAGAGAGACTGGGCTTCACCCACAGAGCCCCTTGATGTCGAGCCAATCTCAGTGGCTCATCCTGCGTCTGAACATCAAGAACGCCAAGTGATAGTTCATGAGCCTGCTTCCACAAAGGCTCATGAAGCTGAAGACAATCCAGCTGTTGACCCCACCGCAGCTGAAGATATTGGTCCTCACGACAATGTTGAAGATGATGAAGTCCTTCCTCAGATCGAGCACCAGTTGGTATCATCCCATGTGCTCACGCACGGCAAACTCATCAACATTGGTCGTCCTCTGACACCGACTGCTCAGGATGCATCATGGGCTGATCACCCACCACGACAAGACACCCAAGTTCTCCCCAACCACAAGTCACCTCACGCGTGCAAGATGACGATGACTTTGAGGCCCAGCAAACTCCATCTCCGCAAGCGTCGCCAGCATTATGCAGGCTTCGCAAAGGACCAAGGCCCCAAGTCACTCCCACTGTGCACGTGTCAGAGTCTGAAGCCAAAACGGCTGAAGATATTCCGGCTGCATCAGCCGATGAAGAAGAAGAACCAAGAGTTGAAGTTGAAAGAGTTGCTACACCCCCGTCCCACCAAGATGTTGTTCTCGAGGAGAACGTGTCCGACCCTCCAGCTTCTGAAGTGGAGGTCAACAATCCTGAAGCGGCCACCAACATCAACACTGAAGCCAATGACGTTGTCATGGCTGAAGCTAATGTGGTGCCTGAAGCTCATGCGGTGCCAGAAGTGCAAGCACCTGAAGCCACTGCAGCGCCTGAAGCCAATGTGGTCCCTGAAGCCCATATCAACGACAATGTTGATGCTCCTTTACCCCCTCCAAGACCTCATACAATTGAGCTGGCATTTGATCGTGGTCAGCCTGTTATGGTCCGATGGCCCATTCTGGTTCCTCCACCTGCTGCGGGTCCATAATTTGACTATCATGTCGAGCACAGACCTCCCGTACAGAAGCCCAAGCCAAGACTTCCACGATTCCCAGGCACTGCAACTTCACCTAGGGTTTTCAATGTGAATGGCTTCATGGCACACAACACCTTCTTCAACAGCGCCAACAACCCTTACACCAAACCTCGCATTTCATCAGATCGGTTCTGGAGCTATCAACAGTGCAGCTACTATTCCTGCATCTTATACAATCAAGGGCGCATGTTTCCACATACGCGTCTCGACACTGAAGCTATAGTTGGCCTGCCCTACCTTGAAGAAGCGTTGGATTGCTTCAGATATGCTGGACTCTTGCAGTTTGTCATAGATAAGGAACACTGGAATGAAGAGCTTCTGCTACAGTTCTATGCAACTCTTCACATTCGAGGCTACAACAGGGATCCAAAGACTTGGGTCCTTGAGTGGATGACAGGCAATATCCATCATGAAGCCAAAGCTCTTGATATCATTGAGCTCACAGGCCTGCCCACTCCTAGTGAATACTATGAACCAGGTTGTCAACAACACTAGAATGCTTTGGAGAGCATTTTTCAGAAGCCAGAACCCAACATGAGCCAAATGTTGAGCATGATGAAGCCTTTGCCTCACGACACTGACTACCCATCTGAATTCTTTGTTGAAGACCTAGATTATCTGCCTCGCACCATTTATTATATCATCAGAAAAACTCTTTGGCCCATCAAAGGACATTCATCTGCAGCGAAGCTTGAAGGAGCAATGAAGACTTTGGTTTTCTACATGTATAGTGGCATCAGCTTCAATGCTCAAGACTTCTTCATTAGGCAGTTGGCTGCATCTGGCTCCGACATTTTTGGTCTGAAGTTCTATGCTCCATGGGTAATGTGCCTTATCAAGCTTCACTCTGCCATCAACTATCAGCCGTCTGCGTGCAATTATCTTGTCTTCTTGCCGGAGGTTGATATGTCTGTTGAAGCCATTTACCCAGAGCCTGGTAAGGATCCCATTTATCTTCACAATGCTGATCACCAAATCTTCACCCAGCCCATTGAAGGAGTTCAGACAGTCTCGCGTGTTTATCCCTTGGCTAGCAACACACGTGCCCCTCGTGCTCAAACTGACGCCACTGGAAGCACCATTGCGCAAAGGCCTCGAAGGTGATCTCGTGTTCTCAATGACTGAGAGCTTCTAGTCGCGCTACACCAGAAACAAGACAAGCATCACAACTAGCTCAAGCGTCAAATGCAAAGCCTCTTGGTGGATGTCAACCGCATACGCAATCTTGCCACCAAGAATACTTTTGTCACTCATGGAACCTGTTGGAGGTCGTGGAAGAGTTTGACTTTGCTTAGTGCTGAAGCTGATCTGCAGGACGATGGCTTCACCGAAAGATTCAAGTTTGACTCAACTCCTCCATGGAATGCTCACTTGCGTCGGACTCCCTCACTTGAAGACTCTGACTATTCGTCCTCAGCTGCGACAGCGAATGCCAGAGTCATCGATGACCAAGATGATGCAACTTCACCTCCTCCAACTTCAGTGCGTGTCGACACTGCACCAAGTTCTTCTGGACCACCGGACCTCAACGACAACCCTGCTGCCTCACCTGCACCTCATGGGAACGATTAGGCGCTCTATGTCTTCAAACCTTTTTGGTCCTTACTGACAAAAGGGGGAGAAGCATATGAGTTGATAGTCTTCAAGCGGGTCCATATGGGTGGTTGCTTTACCTTTTGCTACTTTTGCCAAGTGCTTACAACTCTTGCTTTTCGATACATTTGGTTCTTTGAGTTGTAACACTTAACTTGATGGTCGTCTGCTACTTATTTGCTATTATGTGATGCGATGATAAATACCGCATGTGTGATGATAACTTCCGCACTTAGGTCATTTTGCAGACGTCCATTTTTCATTATGCATGTCATTATGTTTGTTACATCAAATCATGCATGATGTATTGTCATCATAAGTTGAAGAGGATCTCCACAAGTACAACCTGCCATGTGCATTTGCATTCCAAGAGCAGATTACTTATATGCACATCTTCAGGGGGAGCCTTTGCCACTTATGAAGACAATACCCTATCCTTTACAATTTCACTTATTTTATTCCCCGTTGAAAACTTCAACCAGTTTGTCGTCAATCACAAAAAAGGGGGAGATTGTAAGTGCATCTAGTGCCACCCCTAGATGGTTTTGGAGTATTGACGACAAACCTAGTTGAGGGACTAATGTGTTTGTGATAATTGTAGGATAACACAGGTAGAAGTCCCTCATTGATTCGGTTTACCTACCAGAGATGACCCCTAAAAATGTATGAAGACATTGAAGTCAAAGGTGGTATGTGAAGACATTCACATTGAAGACTATGACAAGAGAAGACATTGTGTGAAGACTATGGAGCGCGAAGACTTAGTTGTTTCGTCGTTCTTTTTTCTTCTTTGTTGAGTCATAGGAACCACCGTACTGTTAAGTGGGGTCCAAGTGAACCAGTCAGAATGACTGAAGTGATGCTTAACCAAAATCCTATGTCTTCGAGTGAAGACAATGAGAGCAAATCTTATCTAGAGCTGGATAAGTCAGCCTTGCTTGTAGCCCAAGTAAAGTTGCCGTGTGTGTTTGAAATTTGACCGTTGGAACACGTGTTAGTTCCTTAGTGACCCAGGGTCATTTCGGACAAATCAGGTCGGGTTGCCTAGTGGTTATAAATAGCCCACCCCCTACAACCATAAACGGTTGGCTGCTCAGAGTTAGTGTACGGCTTTTGTCGTTTGAGGGCAACCCACCTCGAAGCCTTTGAGAGAGAATTCCTTGCGAGGATAAAGCCCTAAACACCCAGAGCCAAAGAGTGTTAGGCATCACTGAAGTCTTCCTGTCTGTGTGATATGAAGACTTATTACACTTGAGGACTATGAATCCTCCAGCCGGTTAGGCGTCGCGTTCTGAGCATCCAAGAGTCATTGTGGATCGCCGGTGAATGAAGTCTGTGAAGGTTTGGAAGTCTACCTTCAAGACTTACTAGAGTGATTGGGCGAGGACTGGGTGTCCTTAGCTCAAGGGGAATAAGGTGAAGACACGGTCTTCTGAGTTGAATCCCGGCCTCCCTAACCAGACATATAGTTTTCACAGCAACTGGAACTGGTCCAACAAATCATTGTCTTAACGAGCCACTGGTTCTATCCTTTCCATCTCTTTATTTACAGTTGGTCCTTGTGAAGTCATTGCCTGTTTGTATTATCTTTTGTCTTCACTGAGTGACTGCTTGTTCTGATTGGCTTCATACTATCTTCCAACTTGATCCATACTGCCTAGTTGCTATTAGTCATTGTGCCTTCACTTCATTGAATGCTTGACTATGGCTTGTCTAGTGTAGTCTACCTTTCGCTGCATGGTAATAGGTTTATTTCTATCGTTTGTCTTCGAAACTTCCATGTTTTGAAGACTTTCATAAAAATCGCCTATTCACCCCCCTCTAGTCGATCACTAGCACTTTTAGCCAGACTATATGATTTTGTAGGGATATCTTTCTTTGGCCATGTTATTTTGAGAAGACATGATTACTTTGTTAGTATGCTTGAAGTATTATTATTTTTATGTCAATATTAAACTTTTGTCTTGAATATTATGGATCTGAATATTCTTGCCACAATAAAGAGAATTACATGGATAAATATGTTAGGTAGCATTCCACATCAAAAATTCTATTTTTATCATTTACCTGCTCGAGGACGAGCACGAATTAAGCTTGGGGATGCTGTTACGTCTCCAACGTATCTATAATTTTTTATTGTTCCATGCTATTATATTATGTGTTTTGGATGTTTATGGGCTTTATTGTACACTTTTATATTATTTTTGGGACTAACCTATTAACCGGAGGCCCAACCCAAATTGTTGTTTTCATGCCTATTTCAGTGTTTCAAAGAAAAGGAATATCAAACAGAGTCCAAATGGAATGAAACCTTCGGGAGAGTTATTTTTGGAACGGAAGCAATCCAGGAGACTTGGAGTAGACGTCAGGGAAGCTTCGAGGTGGTCACAAGGCAGGGAGGCGCGCCTGCCCCCTGGGTGTGGCCCCCACCCTCATGGGCCCCTCGTGGCTCCCCTGACCGACTTCTTTCGCCTATATATGTCCATATACCCTAAAAACATCGAGGAACAGAATAGATCGGGAGTTCCGCCGCCAGAAGCCTCCATAGCCACCGAAAACCAATCTAGACCTGTTCCGGCACCCTGCCGGAGGGGGGAATCCCTCTCCGGTGGCCATCTTCATCATCCTGGCGCTCTCCATGACGAGGAGGGAGTAGTTCTCCCTCGGGGCTGAGGGTATGTACCAGTAACTATATGTTTGATCTCTCTCTCATGTTCTTCAGGTGGTACGATCTTGATGTATCGCGAGCTTTGCTATTATAGTTGAATTTTATGATGTTTCTCCCCCTCTACTCTCTTGTAATGGATTGAGTTTTCCCTTTGAAGTTATCTTATCGGATTGAGTCTTTAAGGATTTGAGAACACTTGATGTATGTCTTGCACATGTTTATCTGTGGTGACAATGGGATATCATGTGATCCACTTGATGTATGTTTTGGTGATCAACTTGCGAGTTCTGTTACCTCGTGAACTTATGCATAGGGGTTGGCACACGTTTTCATCTTGACTCTCTGGTAGAAACTTTGGGGCACTCTTTGAAGTTCTTTGTGTTGGTTGAATAGATGAATCTGAGATTGTGTGATGCATATCGTATAATCATACCCACGGATACTTGAGGTGACATTGGAGTATCTAGGTGACATTAGGGTTTTGGTTGATTTGTGTCTTAAGGTGTTATTCTAGTACGAACTCTATGATAGAATGAACGGAAAGAATAGCTTCGTGTTATTTTACTACAGACTCTTGAATGGATCGATCAGAAAGGATAACTTTGAGGTGGTTTCGTACCCTACAATAATCTCTTTGTTTGTTCTCCGCTATTAGTGACTTTGGAGTGACTCTTTGTTGCATGTTGAGGGATAGTTATATGATCCAATTATGTTATTATTGTTGAGAGAACTTGCACTAGTGAAAGTATGAACCCTATGCCTTGTTTCAACACATTGCAATACCGTTTGTGCTCACTTTTATCATTAGTTACCTTGCTGTTTTTATAATTTCAGATTACAAAAACCTACATCGACTATCCATATTGCACTTGTATCACCATCTCTTCGCCGAACTAGCGCACCTATACAATTTACCATTGTATTGGGTGTGTTGCGGACACAAGAGACTCTTTGTTATTTGGTTGCAGGGTTGTTTGAGAGAGACCATCTTCATCCTACGCCTCCCACGGATTGATAAACCTTAGGTCATCCACTTGAGGGAAATTTGCTACTGTCCTACAAACCTCTGCACTTGGAGGCCCAACAACGTCTACAAGAAAAAGGTTGTGTAGTAGACATCACCAGCCGATGGTGTGATCGGTTACCCTTAACCATTGGTAGCTATGTCCCCCCCCCCCAGACCTAATAATTTTGGAGTCTCAAGGATTGGATATAATATTAGGCATGGATTGGTTATCGAAGTATGGAGGAAACATTGATTGTGCTAGTAAGTCCATTTTACTCACCACCCGGAAGGAAAAATGATCAAGTATGTATCTAGACATGCGTCAAGGAGGACCCAAGTGAATTATCTTTCGGGGGTTGTTCAGGAATAAGTGCCTGTTGTGAAGGATTACCCGGAAGTATTTCCAGAGGAACTACCAGGCATGCCGCCGGATCGAGACATAGAATTTTTGATAGAGTTGTTGCCAGGCACCGGACCAATATCGAAGAGGCCATACCGGATGCCCGCAAATGATCTGGAGGAAATTAAGAAGCAGATTAAGGAGTTATTGGAGAAAGGTTACATTCGACGAAGTTTATCCCCGTGGGGAGCCCCAATGCTCTTGGTTGAGAAGAAGGATGGATCTTTGAGAATGGTTGTTGATTATCGAGCATTGAATGAAGTGACGATCAAGAACAAGTACCCACTACCGATGATCAATGATTTGTTTGACCAGCTGCAAGGAGCTAAAGTATTTTCCAAGATCGATCTGCGATCAGGATACCACCAGTTTAAGATCCGAGAAAAGGATATACCTAAGACAGTTTTCACCACAAGGTATGGGCTATATGAGTACACGGTCATGTCATTTGGATTGACCAACGCCCCTGCCTACTTCATGAGTATGATGAATAAGATGTTCATGGAGTTTTTGGATAAGTTTGTAGTGGTGTTCATTGATGATATTTTGGTATACTCGAAGAATGAAGAGGAACACAAGGAACACTTGCGCTTAGTTCTCGAGAAGCTTAGGGAACATCAGTTGTATGCCAAGTTTAGCAAGTGTGAGTTTTGGTTGAAGGAAGTAGGGTTTATTGGACATGCTATATCAGGAGAAGGTATAGCAGTAGACCCCACCAAGGTTCAGTCTGTAACTGAGTGGTTGGCACCCACCTCAGTTGGGGAGATCCGCAGTTTTCTAGGACTTACGAGATATTATCGGAGATTCATTGAGAATTTTTCCAAGATTGCGAAGCCCATGATGGAGTTAATGAAGAAGGACACTAAGTTCAAGTGGACCGATGAATGTGAGGCTAGTTTTCAGGAGTTGAAGAAACGTTTGGTTACAGCCCCAGTGCTGATTCTTTCGGATATACGCAAGGATTTCCAAGTGTATTGCGACGCTTCTCACTTAAGACTTGGAGGAGTACTTATGCAGGACGGAAGAGTTGTTTCATATGCCTCACGACAACTTCGACCGCATGAGTTGAATTATGCCACACATTATTTGGAGTTGCCAGCCGTAGTGCATGCGCTTAAGACTTGGAGACATTTTCTGATTTGAAACAGATGTGATGTGTACACGGATCACAAGAGTTTGAAGTACATTTTCACGCAGAAGGATTTAAATCTCAGGCAAAGGAGATGGTTGGAGCTTATAAAGGATTATGATATGAAATTGCATTATCACCCAGGAAAGGCCAATGTCATAGCAGACGCTTTGAGCCGGAAGAGTTATGCTAATACCCTTGTAAGCGGAGGGTTACCGCAGGAGTTAGTCAAGAATCTCAAGGAGCTTCGTTTGGAGATAATTCCAAGAGGTTTTGTTGCAACAATGGAGGTTCAATCTACATTATTGGGGAAGATTTGAGAAAATCAGAAGGATGATAAGGAAATCGCTGAGATAAAGGAGAAAATGAGCAAAGGAAAAGCCAAGGGTTTCCGTGAGGATGAGCACGAGACCTTATGGTTTGAGGATCGTATTTATGTGCCCAATAATGCTGACATCAGGAAGTTAATACTTTAGGAAGCTCATGACTCGCCATACTCGATTCACCCCGAAAACACCAAGATGTATTTGGATTTCAAGGAGCGTTTTTGGTGGACGGGTATGAAGAAGGATATTGCCGAGTATGTAGCAGTGTGTAATGTATGCCAGAGAGTGAAGGCGGAACATCAGAAACCAGCAAGATTACTGCAGCCTATGCCGACACCTGAATGGAAGTGGACAAGCTTGGCATGGATTTCATCACCGGATTACCCAGGACCCGATCGGGATACGATTCAATCTGGGTAGTAGTTGATCGTTTGACAAAGGTAGCACACTTTATCCCAGTGAAAACCACCTATACAAGCGTGAAGTTGGCCAAGATATATATGACCAGGATCGTATGTCTGTATGGAGTTCCGAGGACCATCGTATCAGATAAATGGACACAGTTTACCTCGAAGTTTTGGAATCAATTGCACCAGACTTTGGGTAGTAGACTAGAGTTCAGTGCAGCCTTTCATCTGCAGACAGATGGACAGACAGAGAGAGTCAATTAGATTCTAGAGGACATGTTGAGAGCTTGTGCGCTAGATTATGGATCTAGTTGGGATGAAAATTTGCCCTACGCAGAGTTCTCATACAACAACAATTATCAGGCTAGTTTGAAGATGACTTCTTTTGAAGCTTTGGATGGAAGGAGATGCAGGACACCGTTAATGTGGGATGAAGTTGGAGACCGTCAGTTATTTGGACCAGATTTAATCAAAGAGTCTGAAGAGAAGGTTAAGTTGATTCGAGATAGACTAAAGGTAGCTCAATCCAGACAGAAGAGTTATGCGGATACTAAACGCAAGGAGGTAGTCTATGAGATTGGAGACCGAGCATATCTTTGTGTGTCACCACTGCGAGGAGTTAAACATTTTGGGGTTAAGAGAAAGTTAGCCCCGAGATTTGTAGGACCGTATCGAGTTTTGGAACGTATGGGAGAGGATGCCTACAAGTTGGAATTACCCGAAGGATTGTCATGAGTTCATGATGTGTTTCATGTTTCCCAGTTGAAGAAGTGCCATGTAGAGAGGGCCGACATTCCACTAAGAGATACAGTGCCCCTGGAAGCAATTCCGTTGGATAGTGATCTAACCTACGAGGAGAAACCCGTCAAGATTATCGAATTTGCCAGCCGAGTTACGTGTAGTAAGGTTATCAAGTTTTGCAAAGTTCAGTGGAGCCACCATACCGAGGATGAAGCCACCTGGGAATGAGAAGAAGACCTACAGAAAGACCACCCACACCTATTTGCTAGCCAACCCGAAACTCGAGGGCGAGATTCATCTTAAGGGGGGTAGGTTTGTAACATCCCAAAATTTCAATTTGGATGTTATACATAGATCATCATATGCATATCATATTTTATTTGAATTTTGGTTGTGATCCTAGAAATCTTAAGCAACTCAAGGACCCAAGGAGAGAGTTGGAAGTTTCGCTTATTTTCATATTTGAATTTTCTCAAATTTGAAAAAAGGATCATTTTGATTTTAATAATTTTTCTCTTCGAAATATATCCAATATTAAAATAAATGAGTGGAGATAATATGACTTCTCCAAATCAGAGGGGAATATTGGAGGAAAGATTTTAAAATCAAATGAATATTTTATTTGGATTTTATTCAAGATTTTATTTGAACTAGGAAAAATGCCCGTGCGTTGCAACGGGTACAAAATAAATACATGTGTGTGCTTCAAAGTTTGATGAAAAAAACACTTTGCATACATGGCATGATTACAACTCATATATGAATGAAATTTTCCATGTATATGAAATAGCAAAGTTTAACACACTGCCCAGTGATGTACCAGTATAAGTTTTGTCTTTCATAAGTCAGGAACAAGTCTTGTATCTCTTGTGATGTGATTCGTCCCTATGTCAGAAGATAGTTAGAAATCAAAGTAGTGTGTGGAAACAAACATGTAAGAGAGCGCTATAGTGACTATTGTTGGCAACATGGAGGTAGTTATAGACACAGTAAAATATGTCGGTATGGCCTATGATTTTTGCTTGGAGAAAATAACTATAGAAAAGAGCACAAATACGTAAATAATTTGGTATGATGGCCCAACTAATATATATGTTGCTCTACTAAATTGATTAGACATTGGCTAAAAGCCAAATAATCCCTTTTTCACTACAGACAACATCTAGAGCAAGGGATTAATGTATCAGGTAAAGTAAACTGCCAAATCCCTCTTTACTATTGGATATTCTTAAGAAAATATAGTCATGCATGTATATATTGAGCAAAATGAATGAAGAAAAGGAAACATATTCACTCAAGGTAAAAGTAATTGCACTCTGACAACTAAGAGAATAAGTTAGAGCAGGGGAGATTGCTCTTTCTAAGCTATAATAGCATGCAAAAATGGGCCCTTTATGAAGATGAAGGTAGACCATCAAGTTGCAGTAAGTGATGTCCTGGATAGTGATATACAGTATGGTTGTTTTGTAATGTGTCCCCTTGTATTTAAATATGCGATGTGATGCAACAGTAGACAGTAAACAAACAAAAAATGGCCGTCATACATGATTGTTAGAAAGAGGCCTCACATTTGATCGATATCATGATTGTTGCACCATGATACACCATTTTCAATCTTGGAAAACCGACCGGCCTTATTCATGCCAGACCTGCACAAAGGTTATAGACGTCTTAGATTCTATTGAATTCACTACTGGTTTAATTCTCAAAATTTGGTCTCAACAAATAGAAAAGGTAAGTGAGTATTAGCAGAACGAAATGTAATTAATGTCACTTAAAAACCAAAATAGTCCACCCAAATGCAGTTATAAAAATACCA
This sequence comes from Triticum aestivum, assembly GCF_018294505.1. NCBI lineage: Eukaryota > Viridiplantae > Streptophyta > Magnoliopsida > Poales > Poaceae > Triticum > Triticum aestivum. The sequence continues at coordinate 71,750,451 of NC_057803.1, read as the reverse complement.
CGGAATCGATATGATCTCTATGCTTGTTTGCTTGCCACCGATCTATTCTTCTAATTCTTGTATATTGTTTACAAGTCACTGGAAACTAAATCAAGCTAGATGGTTAGTCAAGTCGTTCTCAAATAGCGAAGCATGTGTAGGAGTAACCCACAGATATTGGTGTATTTTCACTACCAACTCACATACATAATTTAATGAGAATGCAAAATATGGCAAAAGAGGATCACACGAATAACTGTTATCTAACAACATCTATATCAGCTCTCCACGATTGCCCGCAATGTACATCAAGGCTTTTTCTGTTGCAGGCTTGGAAGTACTAACAAAAGAGAATCACAACATACTATTTGGTGCATTGGACTATTATCGCATAGTTAAGATGCAACATAAGCATTAACACGGAATTTCATAAGAAATAACACATAAATACAATAAATATGATAACTACCTGTGGTGACATGGTCACCATGTACAACATTAATCTGTTTAAGGAAAAAGGGTAAAATAATTAAATTGACCAAAGATAAAAATGCATGTATACCCAAAACATTTCTTAAAAAAAGTCATAAACTTGAGAAAATATATCACATGCCAACTATAATGACAAATAGTGAATTGTATTTCACATGTTTTTGCAGGTAATCCATGACAAATAAAAGAAAGCATAATCAATGAAGTGAGAAGACAACTTCATAAATTGTTGATTAGGGCCGTCCTTAGAAACTTAACAGTTAACACCATAGCATCCACAGAAAATGGAATAAACGTGCCCTTATAGATCTGAACAATCACATAAGCAATTTTCAACAGGAAGCCATTCAGAATTGACAGCATAGGGAAGAACATTGATATTATATATGATTGCTGCAGTTTTATTTTGATTCAAAAAATTATTCTTTTTTATTTGGGATCCAGAATCTGGACAAGCTCACTGATGGACCATACACGCATATAATTGTGTTAAGAATTGAATTCTCTGACCACAAGATACACAAACATGAAGGAATTTTAGAGAGGATAAGAATATAAGACTACTACTTGTTGGAGCAGAAGGTGATGGTTTAGTCGGGTGACTGGTCATGGGTGAATATGCTCCTAGGTTGCCGTAGATATAGCTGTAGACAACGGGGTCGCCGCCTTGAACCACTTGGAGTAGAACGTCGGCTCACTCCCAGGTTCACGTACTGCCACAGCAGCAGTACTGCCGGTTGAAATGTGAAGCAAACCATTCCTAGTTAGAAATTTTAAGCTAGAATAAATCCCCAATTATATGTTCGTGTGCACTACTACAGAAGACAATTATATGATCCAAGTAAAAAAGTTAAATAGGAATAGCCTCGTACCAGTGTTGTCCTAGGGTTCTAGCACCACAGCACTACACCATGATGCTGTCTGCTATTCGTTCAGCACAACCAACAATTTTCTTCTACGAGACATCTCCCTTCGGCACCTATTTTTGGCAAAATAATGAAACAAAGACCATTACAGTTGATTAGAGATGGTGTTTTACTATTCTGAGACAATGCACCATATTCCTTATCCATGTGCTGAATTACACAATATCATCTTATAAAAATTATAGCTTGATGATGCATTATACCAGCAAAACATGGACAAAAAGTAGGCTCAATCTTGACCAAACATGTAATGAAAATGAAAACTCTAATAAAATACAACTTTTCAGTTACCATGAGAACTAAAATACTTTGTATTATCCAGTAACCGAAACAATTTTCTATTCTTTATTATTCAGTTATCAGAACAATTATCTAGCTACTCTGTAGTGTATCGAAAAGGTTTTGATTTTATCAGCCTACAATATGCAGCAAAGACCCGTTGTGCAGGTATCTCATCTTTGACATAAAAATTCCACTTGCTCTTAATCGAACATCATTTTTAGAACGGATTAACATGAAAATAAACTAAAAGGAAAATTACCGAGTTGTTTATCGCGTTGGGATGCTTGCAGTCCTGATTTTGTGCCACGTCGTTGTGTACAGAGCATTGAACTGCATACATGTCATCTTCAAACTTTACAATTTGCATATGTTCTTCAATCGCTATATCTCAAATCAACTCTGAATCATCAAAATGATGGAAACTAACTTCTAAAGTATGTTTCTGTGGACATAAAGGGAAATTAATGGCCTAATTCGTATCTTTCTAATACAGTATGAATTATGAAGACGGTTTCGAAGAAAATAAATTGTTGATTCCAGGCACATGCATCATACCTTTGCATATGGTGTTGGAATATTGCTCTGAAGGAGATCTAGTTTGCAGTAAACAATTGTATGTAGCCTGCAGATCGCCAATTCTTTGGTTGCAGCTTTTCTTCGCTGGTGGCATGGAGCACATTAAAGACGAGGATGAGGGCGCTGGATGATTCCGAGGATGAGGTCGTCGGGAAGCAGGCTGATTCTGTCCTCATCTTGGCCGCTGTTGATCCTATAGGACGCGACTCATCCTCCACCTTTGACATGCATCCTTGATCTGGAAGGAGCTGGGCATAGAGCGGGGCGGCCGCGGCCAGAGCTTCCGCGTCCGTGTCGTCGTAACCCCCGGCCGGATCCGAGGCATGCTGATTCTGACATTGCACCACCTCCCATGCGTCCTCCTCCCGGCCCTTGACCGTGGTGGCGAGTAGCGCGTTGAGCAACCCATCACGGTCGGCGGCGCGCGCTCGAGCCGGCCGACATCAGCCCGGAGTGCGGCGGCCTGGGCCTTGACATTGGCGAACCGCGCACGAAGGACTCAGATGGCGCGGGGAGGAGGGCGAGGCAGAGAGTAGGCAGGCCGGGGTTTGGGGAGGACGTCGCGGCGGAGTATGTGGGCCGGCGGCGGATCCAGATGGGGGTGACAGGAGGGGTCGCTTGACTCGGGGTGTTTTTTTTCTTTTTTTGTCAAATATGAAACGTTTTTCACTTATTTTCTGGACCGCGGGTAAATTCCTTAATAACATAGGGATTGTTTCACAAAATTGCCGCCACGGTGAACCCGGAGACTCAATCTGTGCTTTATTATTAGGGAGAGATTAGAAAAAATATATGCATTTTTCAAAGTTGCATTCTTAGGCCAGAAAAATGTTCACCTTGTTCTAAATATTTTATTTAGATGGAGAAAAATTGTTTTTGGCATTTTTAGATTTTTTTATATTTTATTAGGATTTTTTTATTGCGGAATTTTAAAAAAATGTTTTCCGCCGCCGTCCTTCCCGAGCGGGAACCGCCCCGCCGCCGCCAGCCGTGTCCGGCTCGGGCACACCTCCCGAGGCCGGTGCCTCCTCACCCAAGCCACTTGAGCCGCCGCCTCGCCTCGGCCCTCTCCTCCCCACATCGCCAACCGCCATCGCCGCCCGAAGCAACAGCAGTAGCCAGCGCTGCTACCGCCCGCGCTCACCGTCGCCTGTCGCGCCGCCGTAGCTCCGCCACCGTCCGCTGACCTCGCCTCGCCGTTGCCGCGCCAGAGCCGCCGCCTGCCGCCGTTCGGATCCACCGCCGCCGCCGGTTCTTTTTTCCAGTTTTCTTCAGTTTATTTCGGTAAACCATAGATCTAACTAGGTTTTTTATATAGATCGGTTTTCTCGGTTTTTCTTCGGTTTAGCTAATTGGCGGACGTTCGCAAACACGTTTGTTCATTTGTGCTGTTAACGAACGTTCGTTCATTAGTCTTTTCTCTTTATTTTATTTTTGGCCAGGGACCTATCCATGATTATTTTTATCATAGATTAACCCCTGATCTTCAAACCCTCATAGTTTTTCAACCGTTCGTCCAAATCTAGTGAAACCAATGCCAACATCTTCGTCTCGAACCCCTCTTTCTAGTTAACCAACTTGAACATGGTTTTGACAAATTAAAATTTGGTTGCAAGCTGATTTGAATTCAAACTTCTTTTGATCGTAGTTTGAGTTTCGTCGCTCCGAGTTGAGTGTTTCTTTTTGCAAATCGAAGCTCTTTTCTTGTACTTTCGATTTGGATCCTTTTTCTCTTGAGTTTACCATTGCATCTATTGCTTGAGTGCTTATGTATGCTATCTTTTGTTTGCGATAGAATTCCCGAAGTGCGAAGCATGGTACTACGAGTCTCTAGGGTTTGCGGATCGTCAGCAAGGCAAGTAACACTTTGATCATACCCCTTTATTACCCAGTTTTTATGCATTAGTTTAAACCCTCAAACATTGCATGGTTAGGACTTGATAACATGTGGGTATTGGGAAGTAGTAGTTGAGGTAGTACTTATTTCCCTTTTCATTTAAACCTAGGAGTTACATCTACGTTATGTTTATACTGCTATGCTATGCTCGTAGACGTGGTTTGGTTTGAGTGATTCATGACAGTTCTGAGTATTATTATGAACTAAGGGTTTATTTATGGTGGCTACTTTAACACACATCTGGGTGGATTGTTTGTGGGCACCTGGGGAAATCCAGTGCTGTCCAAGGAGATCCCAGGGAATCCGTGTGATCATCCTATGGTCCGCCACCCAGGCTCAAAGGGATCATATTGTTATTCATGCTGGAAACTTCCGTGTGCAGCCACAAGCCATTATGGGCTCTAGCATATTTGAGTATGTTGTATGACCTCTTTCAGTGGTTAACTAGCAGATGTAGGGGATGTAGGTGGTACGGTTTACCACTCGAAAGGGCTAATGCTTCTGAAAGACTGTGTCTTGGTCATCCGTTTCTCAAACATCATGTAGTGCGAGAAATCAACGGAGGAGATCGACTCTTGTGGGGAAAAGTGTGCAAACCTCTGCAGAGTGTACAAACTAATCATGATTAGCCGTGTCCCCGGTTATCGACATCTTGAGTATCTGGTGCTTGAATTATTAAGAAAGTAAAGATTGCAAAATAAAATAGATTGGAAACTTATATGATAAACGATAGACCTGGGGCCATAGGTTTCACTAGTGGCTTCTCTCAAGATAGCATAAGTATTACGGTGGGCGAACAAATTACTGTCGAACAATTGATAGAAAAGTGCATAATTATGAGAATATCTAGGCATGATCATGTATGTAGGCATCACGTCCGTGACAAGTAGACTGAAACGATTCTGCATCTACTACTATTACTCCACACATCGACCGCTATCCAGCACGCATCTAGACTATTAAGTTCATAAGAATAGAGTAATGCATTAGGCAAGATGATATGATGTAGAGGGATAAACTCAAGCAATATGATATAAACCCCATCTTTTTATCCTCGATGGCAACAGTACAATACGTGCCTTGCTTCCCCTACTGTCACTGGGAAAGCACACCGCAAGATTGAACCCAAAGCTAAGCACTTCTCCCATTGCAAGAAAGATCAATCTAGTAGGTGATATGTCTCCAACGTATCTATAATTTTTTATTGTTCCATGCTATTATATATTTTGTTTTGGATGTTTAATGGGATTATTTATACACTTTTATATTATTTTCAGGACTAACCTATTAACCGGAGGCCCAACCCAAATTGCTGTTTTTTGCCTATTTCAGTGTTTCGCAAAAAAAGAATATCAAATGGAGTCCAAACGGAATGAAACCTTCGGGAGCGTGATTTTTGGAACAAATGTGATCCAGAGGACTTGGAGTGGACATCACGCAATCAACGAGGAGACCATGAGGTAGGGGCGCACCCTCCACCCCCGTGGGCCCCTCGTGGCTCCACCGACCTACTTCTTCCTCCTATATATACCTACGTACCCTGAAAACATCAGAAAGCACCACGACAACCTAATTCCACCGCCGCAACCTTCTGTACCCGTGAGATCCCATCTTGGGGCCTTTTCCGGCGCTTCGCCGGAGGGGGCATTGATCACGGAGGGCTTCTACACCAACACCATAGCCTCTCCGATGATGTGTGAGTAGTTTACCTCAGACCATTGGGTCCATAGTTATTAGCTAGATGGCTTCTTCTCTCTCTTTGGATCTCAATACAAAGTTCTCCTTGATTCTCTTGGAGATCTATTCGATGTAATCTTCTTTTGTGGTGTGTTTGTCGAGATCTGATGAATTGTGGGTTTATGATCAAGATTATCTATGAACAATATTTGAATCTTCTCTGAATTCCTTTATGTATGATTGGTTATCTTTGGAAGTCTCTTCAAATTATTAGTTTGGTTTGGCCTACTAGATTGATCTTTCTTGCAATGGGAGAAGTGCTTAGCTTTGGGTTCAATCTTGCGGTGCTCGATCCCAATGACAGTAGGGGAAACGACACGTATTGTATTGTGGCCATCGAGGATAAAAAGATGGGGTTTATATCATATTGCATGAGTTTATCCCTCTACATCATGTCATCTTGCTTAAAGCGTTACTCCGTTCTTATGAACTTAATACTCTAGATGCATGCTGGATAGCGGTCGATGTGTGGAGTAATAGTAGTAAATGCGGGCACGAGTCGGTCTACTTGTCACGGACATGATGCCTATATACATGATCATACCTAGATACTTATGCCATCTTGAGAGAAGCCACTAGTGAAACCTATGGCCCCCGGGTCTATTTTCCATCATACAAGTTTCCAATATATTTTATTTTGCAATTTTTACTTTCAATTTATATCATAAAAATACCAAAAATATTTATCTTATTGTTATTATTATCTCTATCAGATCTCACTCTTGCAAGTGGCCGTGAAGGGATTGACAACCCCTTTATTGCGTTGGTTGCGAGGTTCTTATTTGTTTGTGTAGGTACGAGGTGACTCGCACGTGGTCTCCTACTGGATTGATACCTTGGTTCTCAAAAATTGAGGGAAATACTTACGCTGCTTTGCTGCATCACCCTTTCCTCTTCAAGGGAAAACCAACGCATGCTCAAGAGGTAGCAAGAAGGATTTCTGGCACCGTTGCCGAGGAGATCTACGCCAAGTCAAGACATACCAAGTACCCATCACAACTCTTACCCTTCACATTACATTATTTGCCATTTGCCTCTTGTTTTCCTCTCCCCCACTTCACCCTTGCCGTTTTATTTGCCCTTTTTTCGCTTGCTTGTCATTATGGCTAGTCCTTTATCCACTCCTTTGTCTCCCGAGAATGAAGTTCTTAATCTTAAACAAAGGGAGGGAGAAAATCTAAAAGATGCTTGGTACAGAATTTGCAATGCGCAAAATAGATCTACTCAATCTACTTCCGTTCTTCTTCGCAATTTTTATGTAGGCATCACTCCTTGGAATAGATATATTCTTGATACCATTACCAAAGGAAATTTCTTGGGTAGCCATACTTTTGATTCTTATAATGCTATGATAGATTTGTTTGTCCCACCACCTCTTTTGGTTAATGGAACTATTTTAACTTTGGAACATGTGATGCAACAGCTTGAAATTATTGAAAATAAAGTTGCCACCGTAGAGTTAATTGAAAATTTGGATAGAAAGATCCATAACCAAATTAGCCAATACGTATCTAAGGTAGGAGTTGCTCTTAATTTTTTTAAAGTAAAGGGACCTATGGTTAATGAAAAGATAGATCAAGATTCCACTAGAATTGATAAAATTGAGGATATTATTACCAACCCAGGGTCTGACTTTTCTTCTGTGAAAAACACTCCTTCTAATTCTAAGATTGCCAAATTGATGTATGTTCCTAAAAATAAGTGAGAAATTTCTAGTAAGGGAAATGCGGACCTCAAATCCATAAGTGTTCACCCCAACTTTCTCACTATCCTTAAGGAACCTTTTGCTACAAATGATTTTCTTGATTTTGTGCCTAGGAGTTTGATATTTAATAAAAAGGAAGAAACTCCTAGGAGTTATAGGTGTCTTATTGAAGAATTTCCTACCAAAGATGGCAATACCTAGATCTATCCTCACTTTTATGCCTAGCTAGGGGCGTTAAACGATAGCGCTTGTTGGGAGGCAACCCAATTTTATTTTTTATTCCTTGCTTTTTGTTCCTGTTTAGTAATAAATAATTTATCTAGCCTCTGTTTTGGTTGTGTTTTTTGTGTTTAATTAGTGTTTGTGCCAAGTAGAACCGTTGGGAAGACTTGGGGAAAGTCTTTTTGATCTTGCTGTAAAAAACAGAAACTTTAGTGCTCACGATATTAGCTACAACTTTTTACTGGGGAGTGATATTTAGTTAATTCTTTTTGCATATGATTAGTAGATAAATTCCTCACTTCCATCAATTTATTTTAGAATTTGTTTGGGTTCCAGAAGTTTACGTTTGATACATATTACTACAGACTGTTCTGTTTTTGACAGATTCTGTTTTCGTGTGTTGTTTGCTTATTTTGATGAATCTATGGCTAGTAATGGAGTTTATAAACCATAGAAAAGTTTTAATACAGTAGGTTTAACACCAATATAAATAAATAATGAGTTCATTACAGTACCTTAAAGTGGTGTTTTGTTTTCTTTCGCTAACGGAGCTCACGAGATTTTCTGTTATGTTTTGTGTTGTGAAGTTTTCAAGTTTTGGGTAAAGATTTGATGGATTATGGAAGAAGGAGTGGCAAGAGCCTAATCTTGGGGATTCCCAAGGCACCCCAAGGTAAAATCCAAGGACACCAAAAATCCTAAGCTTGGGGATGCCCCGGAAGGCATCCCCTCGTTTGTCTTCGTTCATCGGTAACTTTACTTGGAGCTATATTTTTATTCACCACATGATATGTGTTTTGCTTGGAGCGCCTTGTATGATTTGAGTCTTTGTTTTTTTAGTTTACCACAATCATCATTTCTATACACACCTTTTGAGAGAGACACACATGAATCGGAATTTATTAGAAATACTCTATGTGCTTCACTTATATCTTTTGAGCTATATAGTTTTTGCTCTAGTGCTTCACTTATATCTTTTAGAGCACGGTGGTGGTTTTATTTTATAGAAATAATTGATCTCTCATGCTTCACTTATATTATTTTGAGAGTCCTTTAGAACACCATGCTAATTTTCTTTTAGGCATAATAAAAACTTTCATATAAGTGCATTGAATACTATGAGAAGTTTGATACTTGATAATTGTTTTGAGATATGGAGATGGTGATATTAGAGTCATGCTAGTTGATTAGTTGTGAATTTGAGAAATAATTGTGTTGAAGTTTGTGATTCCCGTAGCATGCACGTATGGTGAACCGTTATGTGATGAAGTCGGAGCATGATTTATTTATTGATTGTCTTCCTTATGAGTGGTGGTCGGGGACGAGCGATGGTCTTTTCCTACCAATCTATCCCCCTAGGAGCATGCGCGTAGTACTTTGTTTCGATAACTAATAGATTTTTGCAATAAGTATGTGAGTTCTTTATGACTAATGTTGAGTCCATGGATTATACACACTCTCACCCTTCCACATTTGCTAGCCTCTCTATTACCGCGCACTTTTCGCCGATATCATACACCCACCATATACCTTCCTCAAAACAGCCACCATACCTACCTATTATGGCATTTGCAAATCCATTCTGTGATATATTTCCATGCAACTTTCCACCGTTCCATTTGTTATGACACGCTTCATCATTGTCATATTGCCATGCATGATCATGTAGTTGACATCGTATTTGTGGCAAAGCCACTGTTCATAATTTTTTTCATACATTTCACTCTTGATTCACTACATATCCCGGTACACCGCCGGAGGCAATCAAATAGAGTCATATTTTGTTCTAAGTATTGAGTTGTAATTCTTGAGTTGTAAGTAAAAAGAAGTGTGATGATCATCATTATTAGAGCATTGTCCTAGTGAGGAAAGGATGATGGAGACTATGATTCCTCCACAAGTCGGGATGAGACTCCGGACAAAAAAAAGAAAAGAAAAGAGGCCAAAAGAGAAAAAAAGAAAGAAGGCCCAAATAAAAAAATGAGAGAAAAAGAGAGAAGGGACAATGTTACTATCCTTTTTCCACACTTGTGCTTCAAAGTAGCACCATGATCTTCATGATAGAGAGTCTCCTATGCTGTCACTTTCATAAACTAGTGGGAATTTTACATTATAGAACTTGTCTTTTATATTCCAATGATGGGCTTCCTCAAATTTCCCTAGGTCTTTGTGAGCAAGCAAGTTGGATGCACACCCACTTAGTTTCTTTTGTTGAGCTTTCATACACTTATAGCTCTAGTGCATCCGTTGCATGGCAATCCCTACTCACTCACATTGATATATATTGATGGGCATCTCCATAGCCCGTTGATACGCCAAGTTGATGTCAGACTATCTTCTTATTTTTGTCTTCTCCACAACCACCATTCTATTCCACCTATAGTGCTATGTCCATGGCTCACGCTCATGTATTGCATGAAATTTGAAGAAGTTTGAGAACATCAAAAGTATGAAACAATTGCTTGGCTTGTCATCGGGGTTGTGCATGATTTAATATATTGTATGATGAAGATAGAGCATAGCCAGACTATATGATTTTGTAGGGATAGCTTTCTTTGGCCATGTTATTTTGAAGAGACATAATTGCTCAGTTAGTATGCTTGAAGTATTATTATTTCTATGTCAATATTAAACTTTTGTCTTGAATCTTATGGATCTGAATATTCTTGCCACAATAAAGAGAATTATATGGATAAATATGTTAGGTAGCATTCCACATCAAAAATTCTGTTTTTATCATTTACCACTCGAGGACGAGCAGGAAATAAGCTTGGGGATGCTGATACGTCTCCAACATATCTATAATTTTTGATTGTTCCATGCTATTATATTATCAACCTTGGATGTTTTATATGCATTTATATGCTATTTTATATGATTTTTGGGACTAACCTATTAACCTAGAGCCCAGTGCCCGTTTCTGTTTTTTCCTTGTTTTAGAATATCGCAGAAAAGGAAAATCAAACGGAGTCCAATTGACCTGAAACTTCACGGAACTTATTTTTGGATCAGAAGAAGCCCAGAAGACTTGGAGTGCACGTCAGGGGATCAACGAGGAAGCCACGAGGCAGGGGGGCGTGCCCACCCCCCTGGGCGTGCCCTCCACCCTCGTGGGCCCCTCGTGGCCCCCCTAACGTACTTGTTCCGCCTATATCTATCCCCATATACCCTAAAACCATCAGGGAGCACAATAGATCGGGAGTTCCGCTGCCAGAAGCCTCCGTAGCTTTGGCCATGTTATTTTGAGAAGACATGATTGCTTAGTTAGTATGCTTGAAGTATTATTATTTTTATGTCAATATTAAACTTTTATCTTGAATCTTTCGAATCTGAACATTCATTCCACAATAAAGAAAATTACATTGAGAAATATGTTAGGAAGCATTCCACATCAAAAATTCTGTTCTTATCATTTACCCACTCGAGGACGAGCAAGAATTAAGCTTGGGGATGCTTGATACGTCTCCAACGTATCTATAATTTTTGATTGTTCCATGCTATATATATATATGCTATTTTGGATTTTTAATGGGCTTATTTATACACTTTTATATTATTTTTGGGACTAACCTATTAACCGGAGGCCCATCCCAAATTGCTCTTTTTTTGCCTATTTCAGTGTTTCGTAGAAAAAGAATATCAAATGGAGTCCAAACAGAATGAAACCTTCGGGAGCGTGATTTTTGGAACAAATGTGATCCAGAGGACTTGGAGTGGACGTCAAGCAATCAACCAGGAGGCCACGAGGTAGGGGCGCGCCTACCCCCCTGGGCGCGCCCTCCACCCTCATGGGCCCCTCATGGCTCCATTGATCTACTTCTTCCTCCTATATATACCTACGTACACTGAAAACATCAGAGAGCACCACGAAAACCTAATTCCACCGTCGCAACCTTCTCTACCCGTGAGATCCCATCCTGGGGCCTTTTCCGGCGCTTCGCCAGAGGGGGCATTGATCATGGAGGGCTTCTACACCAACACCATAGCCTCTCCGATGATGTGTGAGTAGTTTAACTCAGACCTTCAGGTCCATAGTTATTAGCTAGATGGCTTCTTCTCTCTCTTCGGATCTCAATACAAAGTTCTCCTGGATTCTCTAGGAGATCTATTCAATGTAATATTCTTTTGCGGTGTGTTTGTCGAGATTCAATGAATTGTGGGTTTATGATCAAGATTATCTATGAACAATATTTGAATCTTCTCTGAATTCTTTTATGTATGATTGGTTATCTTTGCAAGTCTCTTCGAATTATCAGTTTGGTTTGGCCTACTAGATTGATCTTTCTTGCAATGGGAGAAGTGCTTAGCTTTGGGCTCAATCTTGCGGTGCTCGATCCCAATGACAGTAGGGGAAACGACACGTATTGTATTGTGGCCATCGAGGATAAAAAGATGGGGTTTATATCATATTGCATGATTTTATCCCTCTACATCATGTCATCTTGCTTAAAGTGTTACTCTGTTCTTATGAACTTAATACTCTAGATGCATGCTGGATAGAGGTCGATGTGTGGAGTAATCGTAGTAGATGCAGGCAGGAGTCGGTCTACTTGTCACGGACTTGATGCCTATATACATGATCATACCCAAATATTCTCATAACTATGCTTAATTCTATCAATTGCTCGACAGTAATTTGTTCACCCACCATAATACTTATGCTATCTTGAGTGAAGCCACTAGTGAAACCTATGCCCCGGGTCTATTTTCCATCATACAAGTTTCCAATCTATTTTATTTTGCAATGCTTACTTTCAATTTATATCATAAAAATACCAAAAAATATTTATCTTATTATTATTATCATCTCTATCAGATCTCACTCTTGCAAGTGGCCGTGAAGGGATTGACAGCCCCTTTATCATGTTGGTTGCGAGGTTCTTATTTGTTTGTGTAGGTATGAGGTGACTCGCGTGTGGTCTCCTACTGGATTGATACCTTGGTTCTCAAAAACTAAGGGAAATACTTATGCTGCTTTGCTGCATCACCCTTTCCTCTTCAAGGGAAAACCAACACATGCTCAGGCTGTAGCAGTAGGCCAAACCAAACTGATAATTCGAAGAGACTTGCAAAGATAGCCAATCATACATAGAAGATTTCAGAGAAGAATCAAATATTGTTCATAGATAAACTTGATCATAGACCCACAATTCATCGGATCTCGACAAACACACCGCACAAAGAATTACATCGAATAGATCTCCAAGAAGATCGAGGAGAACTTTGTATTGAGATCCAAAGAGAGAGAAGAAGCCATCTAGCTAATAACTATGGACCCGAAGGTCTGTGGTAAACTACTCACACATCATCGGAGAGGCTATGGTAATTATGTGGAAGCCCTCCGTGATAGATTGCCCCTCTGGTGGAGCTCCGGAAAAGGCCCCAAGATGGGATCTCTTGGGTACAGAAGGTTGCGGCGGTGGAAATAGGGTTTCGTGGTGCTCCTGGATGTTTTCGGGGTATATGGATATATATAGGAGGAAGAAGTAGGTCGGTGGAGCTGCGAGGGGCCCACGAGGGTGGGAGGCACGCCTCCCTGCCTCGTGGCCACCATGTTTCTTTCTTGATGTCTACTCCAAGTCCCCTGGATCACGTTTGTTCCAAAAATAACTCTCTCGAAGGTTTCATTCCATTTGGATTCCGTTTGATATTCCTTTTCTGCGAAACACTGAAATAGGCAAAAAATAGCAATTTGCACTGGGCCTTGGGTTAGTAGGCTAGTCCCAAAAATAATATAAAAGTGTATAAATAAGCCCATTAAACATCCAAAACAGATAATATAATATCATAGAACAATCAAAATTATAGATACGTTGGAGACGTATCAAGCATCCCCAAGCTTAATTCCTGCTCGTCCTCAAGTAGGTAAATGATAAAAACAGAATTTTTGATGTGGAATGCTACCTAGCATAATTCTCAATGTAATTTTCTTTATTGTGGCATGAATATTTAGATCCGAGAGATTCAAGACAAAAGTTTAATATTGACATAAAAATAATAATACTTCTAGCATACTAACTAAGAAATCATGTCTTCTCAAAATAACATGGCAAAAGAAAGTTCATCCCTACAAAATCATAAAGTTTGGTCATGCTCCATTTTTGTCACACAAGAATGCTCTCATCATGCACAACCCCGATGACAAGACAAGCAATTGTTTCATACTTTACTAATCTCAAACTTTTTTCAACTTTCACGCAATACATGAGCGTGAGCCATGGATATAGCACTATGGGTGGAATAGAATACGATGATGGGGGTTATGTGGAGAAGACAAAAAGGAGAAAGTCTCACATCGACGCGGCTAATCAATGGGCTAGGGAGATGCCCATCAATTGATGTCAATGCAAGGAGTAGGGATTGCCATGCAACAAATGCACTAGAGCTATAAATGTATGAAAGCTCAACAAAAGAAACTAAGTGGGTGTGCATCCAACTTGATTGCTCACGAAGACCTAGGGCATTTGAGAAAGCCCATTGTTGGAATATACAAGCCAAGTTCTATAATGAAAAATTCCCACTAGTATATGAAAGTGACAAAACAAGAGACTCTCTATCATAAAGATCATGGTGCTACTTTGAAGCACAAGTGTGGAAAAAGAGATAGTAGCATTGCCCCTTTTTATTTCCTTTTTATTATTTATTGGGCCTTTATTATTATTATTTGGCCTTTCTCTTTTTTATTTGGAACAATTCTCTATTAATGATGATCATCACACTTCTATTTATTTACAACTCAATGGTTACAACTCGATACTAGAACAAAATATGACTCTATATGAATGCCTCCGGCGGTGTACCGGGAAGGGCAATGAATCAAGAGTGATATGTATGATAAATTATGCATGGTGGATTTGAAACAAATACGATGTCAGCTACATGATCATGCCAAGCAATATGACAATGATGAAGCGTGTCATAAATGAAAGGGTGGAAAGTTGCATGGCAATATATCTCGGAATGGCTATGGAAATGCCATAATAGGTAGGTATGGTGGATGTTTTGAGGAAGATATAAGGAGGTTTATGTGTGATAGAGTGTATAATTTCATGGGGTTTGGATGCACCGGCGAAGTTTGCACTAACTCTCAAGGTGAGAAAGTGCAATGCATGGTACCGAAGAGGCTAGCAATGATGGAAAGGTGAGAGCACGTATAATCCATGGACTCAACATTAGTCATAAAGAACACACATACTTATTGCAAAAATCTACAAGTCATCAAAAACCAAGCATTACATGCATGCTCCTAGGGGGTAGATTGGTAGGAAAAGACCATCGCTCATCCCCGACTGCCACTCATAAGGAAGACAATCAAAGAACACCTCATGTTTCAAATTTGTTACACAACGGTTACCATACGTACATGCTACGGGACTTGCAATCTTCAACACAAGTATTTCTAAAATTAACAACTACTCAACTAGCACACTCTAATACCACCATATTTATATTTCGAAACAATTATCAAGTATCAAACTTCTCATAGTATTCAATGCACTTTCTATGATAGTTTTTATTATACCCATCCTGGATGCCTATCATATTAGGACTAATTTTATAACCAAAGAAAATTACCATGCTGTTCTAAAAGACTCTAAAAATAATATAAGTGAAGCATGAGAGATCAATAATTTCTATAAAATAAAACCACCACCGTGCTCTAAAAGATATAAGTGAAGCACTAGAGCAAAATTATCTAGCTCAAAAGATATAAGTGAAGCACATAGAGTATTCTAATAAATTCCAATTCATATGTGTCTCTCCCAAAAGGTGTGTACAGCAAGGATGACTGTGGTAAACTAAAAAGCAAAGACTCAAATCATAGAAGACGCTCCAAGAAAAACACATATCATGTGGTGAATAAAAATATAGCCTCAAGTAAAGTTACCGATGAACGAAGACGAAAGAGGGGATGCCTTCCGGGGCATCCCCAAGCTTAGGATTTTGGTTGTCCTTGAATTTTAACTTGGGGTGCCTTGGGCATCCCCAAGCTTAGGCTCTTGCCACTCCTTATTCCATAATCCTTCAAATCTTTACCCAAAACTTGAAAACTTCACAACACAAAACTCAACAGAAAATCTCATGACCTCCGTTAGTATAAGAAAACTAACCACCACTAAAGGTACTGTAATGAACTCATACTTTATTTATATTGGTGTTAAACCTAATGTATTCCAACTTCTCTATGGTTCATACCCTTCGATACTAGCCATAGATGCATCAAAATAAGCAAACAACACATGAAAAACAGAATCTGTCAAAAACAGAACAGTCTGTAGTAATCTATAGGTTTCGAATACTTTTGTAACCCCAAAAATTCTTAAATAAATTGGTGGACATAAGGAATTTGTCTATTAATCATCTTCAAAAATAATCAACCTAATCGCACTCTCCAGTAAAAAAATGGCAGCAAATCTCATGAGCGCTAAACTTTCTGTTTTTTACAGCAAGATCGCAAAAGCTTCCCGCAAGTCTTCCCAAAGGTTCTACTTGGCACAAACACTAATTAAAAGCATAAAACCACATCTAAACAGAGGCTGGATGAATTATTTATTACTAAACATAACCAAAAAGCAAGAAACAAAAATAAAATTGGGTTGCCTCCCAACAAGCGCTATCGTTTAACTCCCCTAGCTAGGCATAAAAGCAAGAATAGATCTAGGTATTATCATCTTTGGTATGCAATCCATAAGCGGATCTCATAATAGATTCATAAGGTAATTTAATTTTATTTCTAGGAAAGTGTTCCATGCCCTTCCTTAACGGAAATTGGAATCTAATATTCCCTTCTTTCATATCAATAATTGCACCAATTGTTCTAAGGAAAGGTCTACCAAGAATAATGGGAGATGTAGGGTTGCAATCAATATCAAGAACAATTAAATCTACGGGAACATAATTCCTATTTGAAACAATAATAACATCATTAATCCTTCCCATAGGTTTCTTAATAGTGGAATCCGCAAGATGCAAATTTAAAGAACAATCATCAAATTCACCGAAACCTAACACATCACACAAAGTTTTTGAAATCGTGGAAACGTGTGATGCCCTCGATTCAACCGTACACTAATCATACACGCAAATGTGTACGATCAAGATCAAGGACTCACAGGAGGATATCACAACACAGCTCTAGACACAAATTGAGAATAATACAAGCTTTATATTACAAGCCAGGGGCCTCGAGGGCTCGAATACATAAGCTCGAATACACAAGAGTCAGCGGGAGCAACAATATCTGAGTACAGACATGAGTTAAACAAGTTTGCCTTAAGAAGGCTCGCACAAAAACAACATCGATCAAAAAGGCAAGGCCTCCTGCCTGGGAGCCCCCTAACTACTCCTGGTCGTCAGCGGTCTTCACGTAGTAGTAGGCACCCTCGGGGTAGTAGTAGTCATCAGTGGTGTCGTCTGGCTCCTGGGATTCGTCATCTGGTCGCAACAATCGGGTATGGGAGAAAAAGAGGTAGCAAAGCAACCGTGAGTACTCATCCAAAGTACTCGCAAGACTTACATCAGATCTAAACTAAGTATGCTATCTGTATCAAAGGAAAAGGGCTGTATCTGTGGACTAAACTGCAGAATGCCAGAAAGAAGGGAAAGCCTAGCCTATCGAAGACTAGCATCTTCAAGCATCTTGCAGCATATAGAAGAGTACAAATCCACATAATGTAAAGTAGTAGTGTTATCAACCTCGTCCAGAGATCCTTTCTCGACCCCCTGCGAGAAAGCAATCCAAGAGCCATACTATCCATTTCTCATCACAATCCATTTCTCATCACAAGTATCCAGTTCTAGTTGTATCAATTGGGATACAACTCCAAGTGTCCGTTACCATAGGACAGGCTATCGATAGATGTTTTCTTCCCTGCAGGGGTGCACCAACTTACCCACCACGCTCGATTAACTACGGTCGGACACACTTTCCTGGGTCATGCCCGACCTCGGCCAAACAATACGATGCAACCCGACCTAGTCTTAATAGAGAGGTCAAGCACGCCAGACTAAATCTATGCCCCCAGGGGTCTTGGGCCATCGCCCCGGGAACTCCTGCACGTTGCGTGGGCGGCCGGTGAGCAGACCTAGCTACCTCCTTCAAAAAGGCAGGTGCTTACGCAGTCCAACCCGGCGCGCGCCGCTCAGTCGCTGACGTCTATTAAGCTTCGGCTGATGCATACGACGTAGAAAGCCCATACTATGCCCACGTGATGGTTAGTGCTATCAAGCTAGAGGCCCCTCAGATCAAATATCCAAATCATAGTGGATTAGGAGCACGCGGTAACGAGCAGAGACTCACGATCGATGTGACCCCGTCGCCCCGTTCCGAGTACTTGCGGCAAGGGCTAAGAATGCCCGACCACGCCTCATAAGTATCTCGTGGGCACCTTCCAGGTCAACCCGACTCCACATCACTCGCTATTAAGCTTGCGCGGGTACCCCTCAGGGCCGACCCGTCTTTAGTAACATGGCTCAGTGCAAAGTCATAGTAACCATAGTAACTATGTGTCTAACACCAGGGGGAAAACCCGAGGAATCACCCCCGTGAATCCCACTCAATGTTATCATCAAGGTGAACATAAGAGGATCCACCCTCGAGGTTCACATTTGATGGGTTGCATGACAGAGCCGTAACAGAAGTGGTTAAGGAGGAAATCACCCTCGATGACCTTGACCGTATAGCTACACTACAGAGATCTCATCAGGAGTGATGTAAGAGGTTCCACCCTCGGCACTCGATGGTAACTCTGCAGAGTCGTACAACTAAGGGGGTGATGTGTGATGTCGGGGCCTGGACGTTGATCACGTTGATCAAGTCAATGAACATAAAGCGGGGCAATTGGGACAAGGTGGGGGTCACTGATGGATCTCTAACCAACCTATACTTAGCAGTTTAGGAAAAGCAGGTAAGGTATAAAGCAGGTAACAACAATAGGCTATGCATAAGAGTAGGATCATACATAAAGCAGTAGCAGTTCTAATGCAAGCATGAGAGGGAAAGAAATGGGCGATATCGGAATGCTCAAAGGGGGTTTCCTTGCCTGGAAGCTCTGTTGAAATGGAAGAAGTGTCGTCGTCGACGTAGTCGATCACAGGGGCGGCATCGGTCTCGGGGTCTACCGGAGAGAAGATGGGGAAGAAACAGTAAATACAGAGCAAACAATGCATCACAAGGCATAACATGACGATAGGCAGAGCTAGGGTTGTCCTAACGTAGTACTACACATTGCAAACGGAGGGGATAAACATCTGAGGATGAATACCCGGCGTTAGATGAATTCCGACAGATGAAAGAGAGGGGAACGGTTCCATGTTTAGCATGCTAAGGGCATGTGATTGATGAAAGGACCGCGTATTTGGATTCGTTGGATATTTCTGAGCAACTTTCATATAGAAAACATTTTCATCCGAGCTACAGTTTATTTTCTACGATTTTCTAAAGATTAAAGCATTTCCAGAAATTATTTAAATTGACAAATAAGGAAATATGATGTCAGCATAACATGTTGATGACGTCAGCAATCAACAGGACTGCTGACCAGGTCAAACTGACCAGTGGGTCCCACATGTCATACACAGAGGACTAACAGTGGGTTATTTTAATTAAACATAATTAATTAGCAGTAGGGCCCCACATGTCAGTGACTTATTAGGTTAACTAATTAGTTTTATTTCTAAAAATGTTTTAATTAGTTTAATTACGCGGTGGGGCCCGCATGTCAGTGCCACTGGGCTACCCAGTCAGCACGTTGACTGGGTTAACCCAGTCAACGGGGCCCCCATGGCCCACTGGCAGTGACCCAAGGGTGGGGCCCGCCTAGCCACGTCGGCGGATGGCGCCGGAGTTGCCCCGGCAAGCCAAAACGCGGCGAAGGGCACTGACGAGCTTCGGGATTTCACCACGGTGGCCGAAAACGGGCACGGCCATGCTCTCTAAAATGGCCACTTTGCGCCGTGTCCGATGGAGGGATGGTCGGAATGGTCGCCGGCGACGACACCGAGCGGACGCCGAGGCCCCGCGAGTTCGAAGGCGAGGCCACGGGGCACGGTTCGTCGCGGGGTTGGGGGCGTTCGAACGCGGAGACGAAGCTGCGTCGAACGGTAGCGACACCGTGGCCGGAGAGCAGCGTAGCGACGGCGACGAGCGGCGCGGCGGACGCCGGCGTTCGGCCGCGAGAGGAATTGGCGATGCGACGCATTAGCAAGCGACAAGAGAGTCTGGGCAGGGCGTATGCGTTGCAACGAGGCCAACGATCATGAGCCCGTGACCATTTGGTCACCGGAAGCACGTCGGCGGCGAGCGGAGTCGGCGACATTCTCGGGCGCTCATTGAGCTAGGTGCTAGTGGGCACGGGAAGGCACGTGCGCATGCGCGTTGGGCTCCTGTGAGCACCAGGAGCTCGATGTCGTGCTCAGGCGAGCATGACAGGGGCCGTGGCCATGGCGGCGAGGCGTACCGCGGAGCTGAGCTCGGCCTACTGCGGTGAGCATGGCTACGGGCGAAAGGGGGGGTGTCGCAGGAAGGGGGAAGGAAGCAGAGGCTCACCGGGAGCCTGCAGGTGTGCAACCGTGGGCTCGGGGAGGCTCGGCGGAGCGAATCGATGGCGGTGAGCTCGAGCGTCCCGAGGAGGAAGACGGGGTGGATCCGGCTTTGTGGTGCCTTCCGACTCCAACGGCGGGCACTGGTCGACGTGGAGGAGGACGGCGGACGTCTATGGCACGACGAAGATGCGGGGCGATGACGGTGGCCGCGGGGTTGACGCGGCGACGGCGACGGGCGTGCTCGGGCAGTGGGGAGAAAAAGGCGAGTGCGAGCAAAGGGGGAGGAGAATGGACCTGGGAGAAAGACAGAGAGTCAGAGAGGATCGAGGCGACGCGGAGGGAGGGGATTCTTATCCCCTCGTCGGCGAGGCGCGAGGCGACGAGCGGGTTCGTCGGCGGCCACGAGCACGAGTCGGTTGAATAGGAGCAGGGGGAAGGCGACCGGGGAGGGGGAGTGGGCCGGCTGGGGTGGGTTAGGTGGGCCGGCCCAGGTGGGATGGCCGAAGTTCAACGGGAGGCCAGGGGCTCTACCACTCCTTCTTTCCTTTTCTTTTTAGTTTTCTTTTTCTTTTTTCTTTTCCAGCAGCTTTTGCCTTTTCTTTTAGCCACTAATGACTTAGCAAAATTAGGCCACTGGCTAAAACAATTCCACAGAATTATTGTGCAATGCCACAAAAAGAATTGTGAGGCTTTTGAAAAAGGTAGAAATTTTTATAAATTAAAAAGCCATTTAATCTGTTGCTTTAGCCACTGCTTTAATTGGTTTACGCCATTTAAACACCTTGCAAAAATGTTGGTCCACCACCAATATTAACAAATGATTATTTGCCACAATATGAACATTTTTTATTTCATGTCTGACGAATATGATTTTTTCTCTTTAGATTGGATTTGAATTTGAACAGTGAGTTGGATCAAGTGAAGATTAGCAACAGTAACATGATGACATGGCACCATTAATAGGGGTTTACTGTAGCATGACACTGGGGGTGTTACAAAACGCTAGCACCCAAATAACATAAAGCATAGCATTCATGATCTCTAATTTTAATTTTAATAGTAGGTTCCCAATCATCATGAAGTTTTCTAGGGATATAAACTTCTAATTCAAGCTTTTCTTCATAAGATTGCATTAAAGCATCAACGATATGTTTGGTAAAAGCTTTATTTTGACTATAAGCATGCGGAGAATTTAGCATGGATTGCAAAAAGGAAATACAATCTGTGAAAGAGCAATTATCATAATTAAATTCCTTGAAATCCAAAATAGTGGGTTCATTGCTATGTAAAGTTTTGACCTCTCCAATCCCACTTTTACCAATTTTTGCATCAAGATCTAAAAACTCCGAATCATTGGGATGCCTTTTAACTAAAGTTGACTCATCTCCAGTCCCATCATTATCAAGATTCATATTGCAAAAGAAAGATTTAATAGGAGACACATCAATCACTTTTAGATCTTCATCCTTATTATCATCAATACTAGAAGAACACGCTTTTATAAAGCAATCTTTTTTAGCACGCACCCTAGCGGTTCTTTCTTTGCACTCATCAATTGAAATTGTCATGGCTTTGAGAGACTCATTGATATCATGCTTAGGTGGAATAGATCTAAGTTTCAAAGAATCAACATCAAGAGAAATTCTATCCACGTTCCTAGCCAACTCATCAATCTTAGACATTTTTTCTTCAATCAAAGCATTGAAACTCTTTTGCGAACCAATAAATTCTTTAATACTAGATTCAAAATCAGAGGGCATCTTATTATAATTTCCATAAGAATTGTTGTAGGAATTACCATAATTATTAGAGGAATTACTAGGAAACGGCCTAGGATTAAAGTTTCCTCTATACGCGTTGTTACCAAAATTGTTCCTACCAACAAAATTCACATCCATAGATTCATTATTATTCTCAATCAAAGTAGACAAAGGCATATCATTAGGATCAGAAGAAACACTCTTATTAGCAAACAATTTCATAAGTTCATCCATCTTTCCACTCAAAACATTAATTTCTTCTATAGCATGAACCTTTTTACTAGTAGATCTTTCGGTGTGCCATTGAGAATAATTAACCATAATATTATCTAGGAGTTTGGTAGCTTCTCCTAAAGTGATTTCCATAAAAGTGCCTCCCGCGGCCGAGTCGCAACATGATCATGATCAAGTTGCTTAAAATTCATAATATCATTTCTAAGGGAGATGATCTTAGCGGGAGGAAAATACTTAAAGATAAAAGCATCTTTACACTTGTTCCAAGAATCAATACTATTTTTAGGCAAAGACGAAAACCAAGTTTTAGCACGATCTCTAAGTGAAAACGGGAATATCTTGAATTTAACAATATCATTATCCACATCTTTCTTCTTTTGCATATCACATAAATCAACAAAGTTGTTTAGATGGGTAGCATCATCTTCACTAGGAAGGCCGAAAAACGGATCTTTCATGACAGGATTCAGCAAAGCAGTATTAATTTCACAAGATTCAGCATCGGCAAGAGGAGAAATCAGAGTGCTAATAAAATAATTATTGTTGGTATTGGAAAAATCACACAATTTAGTATTATCTTGAGCCATCGTGAAAAACAATCCAACACACAAGCACACAAGAAGCGAGTGAAAAAGGGGCGAACGGAAAAAGAGGGCGAATGGAAAAGAGGGCGAATAAAACGGCAAGGGTGAAGTGGGGGAGAGGAAAAGGAGAGGAAAATGGAAAATAATGTAATGCGAGGGATAAGAGTTTGTGATGGGTACTTGGTACGTCTTGACTTGTGCGTAGATCTCCCCGGCAATGGCGCCAGAAATCCTTCTTGCTACCTCTTGAGCACTGTGTTGGTTTTCCCTTGAAGAGGAAAGGGTGATGCAGCAAAGTAGCGTAAGTATTTCCCTCAGTTTTTGAGTACCAAGGTATCAATCCAGTAGGAGACTACACGCAAGTCCCTCGTACCTACACAAACAAATAAGAACCTTGCAACCAACGCGATAAAGGGGTTGTTAATCCCTTCACGGTCACTTACGAGAGTGAGATCTGATAGAGATAATAAGATAAATATTTTTGGTATTTTTATGATATATATAGGAAAGTAAAGATTTCAAAATAAAATAGATTGGAAACTTATATGATAAAAGATAGACCCAGGGGCCATAGATTTCACTAGTGGCTTCTCTCAAGATAGCATGCGTATTACGGTGGGTGAACAAATTACTGTCGAGAAATTGATAGAAAAGTGCATAATTAGGAGAATATCTAGGCATGATCATGTATATAGGCATCACGTCCGTGACAAGTAGACCGAAACGATTCGGCATCTACTACTATTACTCCACACATCGACCACTATCCAGCATGCATCTAGAGTATTAAGTTCATAAGAACAGAGTAACGCATTAGGCAAGATGACATGATGTAGAGGGATATACTCAAGCAATATGATATAAACCCCATCTTTTTATCCTCGATAGCAAATAATACAATACGTGCCTTGTTGCCCCTGCTGTCACTGGGAAAGGACACCACAAGATTGAACCCAAAGCTAAGCACTTCTCCCGATGCAAGAAAGATCAATCTAGTAGGCCAAACCAAACTGATAATTTGAAGAGACTTGCAAAGATAACCAATCATACATAAAAGATTTCAGAGAAGAATCAAATATTATTCATAGATAAACTTGATCATAAACCCACAATTCATCGGATCTTGACAAACACACCTCAAAAAGAATTACATCGAATATATCTCCAAGAAGATCGAGGAGAACTTTGTATTGAGATCCAAAGAGAGAGAAGAAGCCATCTAGCTAATAACTATGGACCCGAAGGTCTGTGGTAAACTACTCACACATCATCGGAGAGGCTATGGTGTTGATGTAGAAGCCCTCCGTGATCGATTCCCCCTCCGGTGGAGCTCCGGAAAAGGCCCCAAGATGGGATCTCTTGGGTACAGAAGGTTGCGGTGGTGGAAATAGGGTTTCGTGGTGCTCCTGGATGTTTTCGGGGTATATGGATATATATAGGAGGAAGAAGTAGGTCGGTGGAGCTGCGAGGGGACCACGAGGGTGGGGGCGCGCCTCCCTGCCTCGTGGCCACCTTGTTTCTTTGTTGACGTCTACTCCAAGTCCCCTGGATCACGTTTGTTCCAAAAATAACTCTCCCGAAGGTTTCATTCCGTTTGGATTCCGTTTGATATTCCTTTTCTGTGAAACACTGAAATAGCCAAAAAAATAGCACTTTGCAATGGGCCTTGAGTTAGTAGGTTAGTCCCAAAAATAATATAAAAGTGTATAAATAAGCCCATTAAACATCCAAAACAGATAATATAATAGCATGGAACAATGAAAAATTATAGATACGTTGGAGACGTATCATTGATCTCGTCAGTTTATTTAATTAACTTGTTCGGTTAATGATTACTTTAATTGGGATTGAGATGGGGTTACCATTCTCAATGTTTATCAACTACCATGATAGTTAAACAAAATATATTCCTTTGCTGTAGGGAAAAATTGGCTTTTCACAAAAACATGAAAACCGTAGAGCCTCCACCAGCCATATATGCATGTAGTTATAGCCGTTTCATGTTCATTGCTCTATAGTGTTATTTTGCCAGCATATTCCATGTGCTGACCCATTTTCGGGCTGCAACGTATTATGTTGCAAACTTCTCAGACGAAGAGTAAGGTGCGCTAGGTCTTTGTCGTGCACTCAGCTATGTCGTTGGAGTTGATGGACTCGCTTTACCTTCAAAGGCTTCCGATGTTATCTTATTTAGATGGCCTTAAGCCATATTATTGTAATAAGTTCTCTTTTGAGACTATCGATGTATTAAGTGTGTGATTGAAACTCTGTTATAAATCCTTCAAGTACTGTGTGTGTCAGCATTACCGATCCAGGGATGACACTTATGCACAGAGATTCGACCGTTTGAGGTTGGATCGCTACAAGATGGTATCAGAGCACACGCTGATTGTAGGACACGACCACTAAGATAAGCCATAGGTCACTCTTCTCTACTCATTTCTGACTCCTCTCCATTTTCCACTCTATAGATGCCGGACCCAAGGAACAAGTTTGCTTAACCGGATGAAGACACCCCTTTTGGACGACACTTGAAGGAAGTCACTAGGTACCTGAACATCGGAATACCAAGCTTCACCGGGACCTACACCGCCACTTTACCAGAAGAGGAGGGTTGGATGATTCGAGTTCATGTTCCAGGAAGGACATTCACGCCAGTTACTAAGCCCATAGAGTTTTCCTTTGATGCACCAACCTGGGTCTAGGAAAGAGAATGGCAGCTCACATCGCCATGGGACGCATCGGCGAAGTTTATCACAAGGATCTTAAAGACACCATCTACCAGATATGTGGGCACCGAGATGAGCAATGGGAGATGATCAGCACCAGGAGGGACAAGACCAAACTCTGATACCAATTGAAAGGATCGAGAAGAGGTGTCTAGAGGGGAGGGGGTGATTAGACCCTCAACAAAGAAAAGTAGCAGGTTTTAAGTTCTTTGAGTTAAGGTGGAGTTTTAGCACAAGTTTAAACATTCACAATACATTTCAAGCAAGCATGGCAAGAGTATATGAGCAGCGGAAAGTAAAGCATGCAAGTTGCAAGAAAGTAAAGGGATGGGATTGGAGTGTGCAAACGCAATTGGAGACACAGAGATTTTTGGCGTGGTAACGATAGGTGGTGCTATCGTACATCCACGTTGATGGAGACTTCAACCCACGAAGAGTAAAGTGCGAGTCCACGGAGGGCTCCACCCACGAAGGGTCCACGAAGAAGCAACCTTGTCTATCCCACCATGGCCATCACCCATGAAGGACTTGCCTCACTTGGGTAGATCTTCACGAAGTAGGCGATCTCCTTGACCTTAAAAACTCCTTGGTTCAACTCCACAATCTTGACGGAGGCTCCCAAGTGACACCTAACCAATCTAGGAGACACCACTCTCCAAAATGAAATAGATGGTGTGTTGATGATGAACACCTTGCTCTTGTGCTTCAAATGATTGTATCCCCAACACTCGACTCTCTCTCACACAGATTTGGATATGGTGGAAAGATGATTTGAGTGGAAAGCAACTCGGGGAAGGCTAGAGATCAAGATTCTTGTGGTTGGATTGGAATATCTTGGTCTCAACACATGAGTAGGTGGTTCTCTCTCAGAAAATGAATGCTAGAAGTGTAGGCACGTTCTAATGGCTCTCTCTCAAATAGAGAGGGGGTGGAGGGGTATATATAGCCTCCACACAAAATCTAACCGTTACACACAATTTACCAAACTCGGTGGGACCGAATAGTGAAACTCGGTGCGACCGATCTGGTTCAAAATGTGAATGTTAGGGTTTTCGGTGGGACCGATATGATCAAATCGGTGGGACCGATGTGCTAGGGTTAGGGTAAAACCTCAACTCGGTTTGACCGATTACACAAACTCGGTGAGACCGATTTTGGTAATGAGCAAACAGAGAGTTGGTCAAACAAACTCGGTGAGACCGAATGCGTATCTCGGTGAGACCAAAATAATTGCAAAGGGCAACAAAGAGTTTGCAAGCCCATCTCAGTGAGACTGAGATCCCATCGGTGAGACCAAAGTGATTAGGGTTTCTGGCAGTGGCTATGTCAAGTGAACTTGGTGGCACCGGATAGATCAAACCGGTGGGGCCGAGTTTGACTTTAGGTTTAGGACATATGTGGAAATGATAAAGTGGTTGAGGGCTTTGGAGCATATCACTAAGCACTTTGAGCAAGCAAGCCATTAAGCAACACCTCATCCACTTTTAATAGTATTGGCTTTCCTATGGACTCAATGTGATCTTGGATCACAAACATAGAAATGAAGAGCCTTGAGATTTTGCCAATCTTCCGTCCTTAGCTTCTTGAAGGGGTTCCACATCCTCTTGTCCATGCCATGACTTTGTTGAACTTTCTAAAATATACTAGATAAAAATATTAGTCCAACAAGAGATATGTTGACATTAATTATCAAAATCACCCAGGGAGCACTTGTGCTTTCAACATCGCCCTGTGATTAAAACCAATAGTTCACATCGCCATCTGATTAACACCCATAGTTCACATCGCCATGTGACCAACACCCAAAGGTTTTACTAGAGTCAATAATCTAGTTCACATCGCCATGTGATTAACACCCAAAGGGTACTAAGGTGTGATCATGTTTTTGCTTGTGAGAGAGGTTTAGTCAACGAGTCAGCCACATTCAGATCCATATGTATTTTGCAAATTTCTATGTCTACAATGCTCTGCATAGAGATACTCTAGCTAATTTTCTCCCACTTTCAATATGTATCTGATGTCGCTTGAAGCTACGTCGGTATTTCCCCAAAGAGGAAGGGATGATGCAGCACGGCGGTGGTAGGTATTTCCCTCAAATATGAAACCAACATTATGGAACCAGTAGGAGAACCAAGCAACACAACATAAACAACACCTGCACAAAACTAACAACTTCTCGCAACACGACGTATTAAAGGGGTTGTCAATCCCTTTAGGGGTACGGCGCCTCAAGATAGGCAAACGGACGTGAGGTAAATTTGTAGTAGATTGATAGATCGAACATCAAATAACTAAATAAGAATAAATTGCAGCAAAGTATTTTTTGGGTTTTTGGTTTAGTAGATATGAAAATAAAAGCAAGAGGAAAGTAGATCGCAAAGGCAAATTTGTGAGAAAGAAGACCCGGGGGCCGTAGGTTTCACTAGTGGCTTCTCTCGAGAAAAATAGCAAACGGTGGGTAAACAAATTACTGTTGGGCAATTGATAGAACCTCGAATAATTATGACGATATCGAGGCAATGATCATTATATATGCATCACATCCAAGATTAGTAGACCGACTCCTGCCTGCATCTACTATTATTACTCCACACACCGACTACTATCCAGCAAGCATCTAGTGTATTAAGTTCATGGAAAATGGAGTAATGCAATAAGAATGATGACATGATGTAGACAAGATCTATCTATGTATAGATAGACCCCGTCGTTTTATCCTTAGTAGCAACGATGCATATGTGTTGTTTCCCTTCCTGTCACTGGGATAAAGCACCGTAAGATCGAACCCACTACAAAGCACCTCTTCCCATTGGAAGATAAATAGATCAAGTTGGCCAAACAAAACCCAAATATTGGAGAAGAAATACGAGGCTATAAGCAATCATGCATATAAGAGATTAAAGAAACTCAAATAACTTTCATGGATATAAAAAGATATGACTGATCATAAACTCAAAGTTCATCAGATCCCAACAAACACACCGCAAAAGAGTTACATCATATGGAAATCCCAAGAGACCACTGTATTGAGAATCAGGAGAGAGAGATGAAGCCATCTAGCTACTAACTACGTACCCGAAGGTCTACAAAGAACTACTCACGCATCATGAGAGAGGCACCAAGGGAGGTGGTGAACCCCATCTGAGATGGTGTCTAGATTGGATCTGGTGGTTCTGGACTCTGCGGTGGCTGGATGAATATTTCGTCAACTCCCCTAGGGTTTCTAGAATATTGGGGTATTTATAGAGCAAAGAGGCGGTCCGGGGGCACCCGAGGTGGGCACAACCCACCAGGGCGCGCCCTGGTGGGTTGCGCCCCCCTCGAGGCACCCCCAGGTGCAGCCATGACCCGTTGTGTTTCTTCTGGTCCATATAAATTCTCTGTAAAGTTTCGGGGCATTTGGACCCCGTCCGATATTGATTTTCTGCGATGTAAAAAACATGGAAAAAAACAGCAACTGGCACTTGGCACTATGTTAATAGGTTAGTACCAAAAAAGATATAAAATGACTGTAAAATGATTATAAAACATACAAGATTGATAATATAACAACATGGAACAATCAAAAATTATAGATACGTTGAAGACGTATGAGCATCCCCAAGCTTAACTCCTACTCGTCCTTGAGTAGGTAAGTGATAAAAGCAGAATTTTTGATGTGGAATGCTGCCTAACATGTCATATCATATTTCTTTTCTTTTATAGCACGGACATTTGGACTTTTAGTTGTTCAAAGCAATAGTCTAGTTTTGACAAGATAATTTAAATACTCAAGCATATCAACAAGCAACCATGTCTTTCAAAATATCAACGCTAAAATAAGTTATCCCTAGCCCATCATGCTCAACCATTGATCCATTCATGAAACACATTCGAATATTAGCTATACCCAATACTTAAGTACGATCATATTGCCTCCTAGTTGGTGTTTTTATAAAGGGATTTGTAGAGGTGCCAGAGCTCAAAGCGAAAAACTTAGAGATAAAAACATTTTGGGAGGTGAATCCATCCCACCAACGAAAACGACTTAGAGTTCCCAATACTTTCCATGAATAGATATATTATAGGCGGTTCCCAAACATAGAATAAAGTGTATTCCTTTTTCCACCATACTTTCACTTTCCATGGCGGGTGTCCTCCATACCAACACTTTCCAAGGAATTTATTTTTTGACAACATAAAGTAAATTCATTTTTGCATTTGGGACTGGGCATCCCTAATACCTTTGCCTTACTCTCGTGCAATGACAACTGAGTAAACACTCATCGTGAGAATAACACATCTAGCATGGAAAATATTAGCCACCCCTCACCGCTCCACGAGCGAAACAAACACACAAAAGAGAAGTTTATTTTGAAAATTAGAGATGGCACATACAAATTTGCTTAGAGCGGCAAAATAATACCACATATAGGTAGATATAGTGGACTCATGTGGCAAAACTGGTTTAAAGGTTTTTGGATGCACAAGTAGAGATCATACTTAGTGCAAAATGAAGGCTAGCAAGAGATTGAGAAGCGACCAACCAAGAAACAGATAATCTCATAAGAAGCATTAAGCATAAATAACACCGAATAATGCACCACAAGTAGGATATAATTTCATTGCATGACTATTGACTTTCGTACTTGCATAGGGAATCACAAACCTTAACGCCAATATTCTTACTAAAGCATAATTACTCATCAAGATGACTCACATATCACATCATCATATCTCAAAACTATTACTAAGAATCAAATTTATTTTGTCCAATGATCTTCATGAATTTTTTTATTATATCCTTCTTGGATATCTATCACTTTGGGACTAATTTTCATGTGTTGCTTTTCATAAGATAAAACAAATATAAGTGAAGATCATGAGCATATTATTTCTTTCTCTCGAATTAATTTAAGTGAAGCAAGAGAAAATTTCTTGAAAATTTTACTAACTCTCAAATAAATCTAAGTTAAGCAAGAGAGCATTTCTTCAAAAATACTAAAGCACACTGTGCTAAAAAAAATATAAGTGAAGCACTAGAGCAAGTCCATAGCTCATGAAATTTAAGTGAATCATAGAGAGCAATTCTAAAAAGTCATGAAATAATTTTGGCTCTCTCAAATAGGTGTGTCCAGCAAGGATTGATGACTCAAGACACAAAATAAAACAAGCAAAGACTCATATCATACAAGAGCTCCAAGCAAAACACATATCATGTGACGAATAAAAATATAGTTTCAAGTAAAATACCGATGGTCGTTAGAAGAAACAGGGCAAGCTTAGTTGGTTGCTCATTTTTGGATAATAGCTTGGGATGCCGGGGAATCCCCATGCTTAGGCTCTTCTATCCTTTATTCCTTCATCCATCGTAAGATAACCCAAAACTTGAAAACTTCAATCACACAAAACTCAACATAACCTTCGCATGTTTTTGTATTATATCTACTATATTCCAACTTTTCTATGGCAAAAAGTCATCAAAGAAAACCATAGAGCCATCAAAATAAGCACACAACACAAAGAAAACAGAATCTGTCAAAACAGAACAGTCTGTAGCAATCTGACTATTTCGAATACTTCTGTAACTCCAAAATTATGAAAAAATAGGACGACCAGAACAATTTGTATATTGATCTATTTCAAAAGGAATTGGTATTTTATCGCTTCCTGATAAAAAATGAGAATTAATTTCGTG
Organism: Triticum aestivum; assembly: GCF_018294505.1. Taxonomy (NCBI): domain Eukaryota; kingdom Viridiplantae; phylum Streptophyta; class Magnoliopsida; order Poales; family Poaceae; genus Triticum; species Triticum aestivum. Next base: position 71,719,108 of record NC_057803.1, on the reverse strand, counting down.
AGCACAAAAGTTTCTGTTTTTTCAGTAAGATCAAACAACTATCACCCAAGAAGATCCTAAAGGCTTTACTTGGCACAAACACTAATTAAAATATAAAAAGACAATCATAACAGTAGCATAATTGTGCTAAAACTCAAGAACAGAAAGCAAAAGCAAAAATAAATTTTATTCATTGGGTTGCCTCCCAACAAGCGCTATTGTTTTATGCCCCTAGCTAGGCATAAGATTTCAATGATGTTCACGTAAAAGACAAGAATTGAAGCACAAAGAGAGCATCATGATACATATGACAAACACATTTAAGTCTAACATACTCCCTATGCATAGGAATTTTATAAGCAAACAAATTATCAAGACAAGAAACATCTAACATATGCAAAGAAGAGGAATAAAACATTAACGATCTCAACATAACGAGAGGTAATTTACTAACATGGAAATTTCTACAATCATATTTTCCTCTGTCATAGTAATTAGATGTAGGATCATATTCAAATTCAGTAATATAGCTATCACATAACATATTCTCTACATGATCCATATGCATGCAAAGTTGACACTCTTCCAAAATAGTAGGATTATCATCAAATAAAGTCATGACCTCTCCAAGCCCACTTTTATCAAAAAATTCATAAGATTGAACACTCTCCAAACATGTGGTCTTATTTTTACCTAGAGTTGACTCTCTTACAAACCCACTTTTAATATTTATTGCAAACATATTCATCATGAGGCATAAATAAATTTTCAAGGTCATAAGAATCATCACCCCAATCATGATCATTGCAACAAGTAGTGGACATAGCAAAATTAGCATCCCAAAGCTTCGGGTTTCACATATTATTAGAACCATTGACATTAATAGAATTTATAGTAAAATCATTACAAACATGCTTTTCATTCAAGGAGCTATCATGAATCACTTCATAAATTTCTTCATCACAATTTTCAGATTCACGAATCTCAAGCAAAACTTCATAAAGATAATCTAGTGCACTCAACTCACTAGCAATTGTTTCATCATGATTGGATATTTTAAAAAGATTAGCAAGTGAATGGGGATCCATATAAAAAGATTTTTAGCAAGCGAAGACGCAAGCATATAGAAGACACATGGCAACACAAGTAGAGATAGCAAACAAGAGATCTGACGAGAAAAAGGCGAACGAAAAAGAGGACGAATAAAACGACAAATTTTTGTGAAGTGGGGGAGAGGAAAATGAGAGGCAAATGGTGAATAATGTAAATTGCGAGGAGATGAGATTTGTGATTAGGAACCTGGTATGTGTTGAAGATCCTCCCCGACAATGGCGCCATAAATTCCTTTTGATGTCTCTTGAAGCTACATCGGTATTTCCCCAAAGAGGAAGGGATGATGCAGCACAGCGTCGGTAGGTATTTCCCTCGGATATGAAACCAAGGTTATCGAACCGGTAGGAGAACCAAGAAACACAACGTAAACATCACATGTCCACAAATAACAACTTCTCGCAACCCGGCATGTTAAAGGGGTTGTCAATCCCTTCTGGGTTACGATGCTTCAAGATAGGCAAACAGACACGAGGTAAATTTGTAGTAGATTGATAAATCGAACGTCAAATAACTAAATAAGAATAAATTACAGCAAAGTATTTTTGGGGGTTTGTTGCTTAGTAGAACTGAAAATAAAAGCAAGAGAAAAGTAGATTGCAAAGGCAAATATATGAGAAAGAAGACCCGGGGGTCATAGGTTTCACTAGTGGCTTCTCTCGAGAAAAATAGCAAATGGTGGGTAAACAAATTACTGTTGGGCAATTGATAGAACCTCGAATAATTACAATGATATCCAGGCAATCATCATTATATAGGCATCACGTCCAGGATTAGTAGACCGACTCCTGCCTGCATCTACTACTATTACTCCACACATCGACCGCTATCCAGCATGCATCCAGTGTATTAAGTTCATGGAAAAACGGAGTAATGCAATAAGAACGATGACATGATGTAGACAAGATCTATCTATGTAGAGATAGACCCCATCGTTTTATCCTTAGTAGGAACGCTACATACGTGTTCTTTCCCTTTCTGTCACTGGTATCAAGCACCGTAAGATCAAACCCACTACAAAGCACCTCTTCCCATTGCAAGATAAATAGATCAAGTTGGCGAAACAAAACCCAAATATCAGAGAAGAAATACGAGGCTATAAGCAATCATGCATATAAGAGATCAAAGGAACTCAAATAACTTTCATGGATAAAAATATATGACTTATCATAAACTCAAAGTTCATTAGGGCCTAACAAACACACCGCAAAAGAGTTACATCATATGGATCTCCAAGATACCATTGTATTGAGAATCAAGAGAGGGAGATGAAGCCATCTAGCTACTAACTACGGACCCGAAGGTCTACAAAGAACTACTCACGCATCATCAGAGAGGCACCAATGGAGGTGGTGAACTCCATCCGAGATGGTGTCTAGATTGGATCTAGTGGTTCTGGACCCTGCGGCGGCTGGATGAATATTTCGTCGACTCCCCTAGGGTTTCTGCAATATTGGGGTATTTATATAGCAAAGAGGCGGTCCTGGGGGTACCCGAGGTGGTCACAACCCACCAGGGCGCGCCTGGGCCTCTTGGCACACCCTGGTGGGTTGTGCCCCCCTCGTGGCACCCCCAGGCGCAGCCAGGGCCCGTTGTGTTCCTTCTGGCCCATAAAATTCTCCGTAAAGTTTCGGGGCATTTGGAATCCATTTGATATTGATTTTCTGCGATGTAAAAAACATGGAAAAAACTGCAACTGGCACTTGGCACTATGTCAATAGGTTAGTACCAAAAAATGATATAAAATGACTATAAAGCATCCAAGATTGATAATATAACAACATTGAATGATAAAAAAATTATAGATACGTTGGAGACGTATCAGTATCCAGATTGAGACTCAGAGTCATATGAATCGGTGTCAAAGCTTGCATCAGCGTAACCCTTTACGACGGACTCTTTATCACCTCCATAAACGAGAAATATCTCCTTAGTCATCTTAGGTAACTAAGGATAATTTTGACCGCTGTCCGGTGATCTGCTCCTGGATCACTATTGTGCCCCCTTGCCAAACTCATGGCAAGGTACACAATAGGTCTAGTACACAACATGGCATACTTTATAGAACCTATGGCTGAGGCATAGGGAATAACTTTCATTCTCTCTCTATCTTCTGTTGTGGTCGGGTTTTTGAGTCTTACTCAACTTCATACCTTGTAACATAGGTAAGAACCCTTTCTTTGACTGATCCATTTTGAACTTCTTCAAAACTTTGTCAAGGTATGTTCTTTGTGAAAGTCCTATTAAGCGTCTTGATCTATCCCTATAGATCTTGATGCCCAATACATAAGTAGCTTCACTGAGGTCTTTTCATTGGAAAAATTCTTATTCAAGTATCCTTTTATGCTATTCAGAAATTCTATATCATTTCTAATTAACAATATGTCATCCACATATAATATTAGAAATTGTCGGATCTCGGGTTCCGGCAAAACCCTCAAGGTTCGAACACTGGGGTGCACGCGAAGATCTCCCCCTACCAACTCACGCACTCAACCTCTCCATGATCTCTAGCTTAGCTCGACAAACTTGCAACACAAGAGACACAAGATTTATACTGGTTCGGGCCACCGCTATGGTGTAATACCCTACTCCAGTGTGGTGTGGTGGATTGCCTCTCGGGCTGAGGATGAACAGTACAAGGGGAAGAACAGCCTCCTAAGGCGAGGTGTTCTTGTGCTTGGTGGATGTGAGGATGGGTTAGATCTAGTCCAAGATGAGATGGCTGAGGTTCCCTCTGTCCGTCCAGTTCAGTTGCCTCCTACCGTGGTGGCTAATCCTATTTATAGAGGCCCTGGTCCTCTCCCCAAATATTGAGCAGGAAGGGAGCCAACAACGGCCAATTTGAAGGGGGACAGCTAGTACAAGTTATCCTGACAAAAGCAGTCTTCGCCTGCCAAAGGCTCTGGTGGTGACGCCGCCTTAGGCTCCATGGTGACCTCCATCTTGCCGTCCTGCTGGTCTTGGTCTCATTGCACCGATATGGAAACCTTTGCTTGACGCCTCAGTACTCCTCGCGTGCGCTTGCCTCCTTAGCACCAAATACGAAACAAGGACACTGTGCGCGCTGGCGCCCGCCTGGTCTCGATCGTCATGGCTCACGTCATTGGAACCTCGCAAGGTTTGCCTTGCCTTGATCTCTCCGCCCCTTGTGAGCCAGCCTGGTGAGGCCGCTCCCGAGGAGGTCTTGTGTCGTCTGCCTCGCGAGGCTTGGCCTCTCACGAGGGTCTTAAATGCTTGTTGGTGAAGATGGGCCGTACGGGCCCGCTCACAGAGCCACGTTATGGGCCGCAGGTAGGAAAGTTTGGGGACCCCCGTTCCCAGAACACCGACAGTAGCCCCCGGGCCCAAGGTGCGCTCGGGCTTGGCTTCGAGGCGAAGCCAAAGGGCAAGTGCGGAGCGCCGCGGGCCCCAATAGCCTGCGGCCTTGGTCGACGCATGGCGGTTGATTGGACGTGGGCGTCTCCGCTTCCCCATGTTGCCTTGGCAACTGCCCGACTTGACGAGTCCCTGATGCATGCAAGGAAAATCCATCATTACCTGTGATCGTGGGGGTGCTAGTTGGCCTTCTTCTGCTATAAATGGAAAGGGGGGCAGAGCCCCCGTCGCCCATCTCTTCCCATTCCGCTCGCCTCTCCCTCTTTGCTCCATTGCCAGTGGTAACACGAATGGCGCCCATCCGAAGGTTTTCCGCTGTGGAGAAAGGAAAGACTCCCCGTGATGAGCCAGGGCCGCTCCCACCGAAGAAGAGGCCGGTCCACCGTCGTGACATGGTGGTGATGCAGGAGGTGACAAGGCCTTGGTACGAGCGGCCTCCTCCTGGGTATCCGTTGCCCCTATACGCCCAAACCTAGGGCTTAGGAGAAAAGGCGGTGAGCAACGTCGCTCGCGCCGCGGTCATGGTCGTTGTACCACGGTGGCGCGCCTCGCTGCCCCTGGAGTCCATGTCGCGGACTCCTTGCATGAACTTGTGCTGTGGGCGGTGATGCCTCCGAGCACTTGGATCCTCTTCCCTTCCTTCTTCTCTGCCGAGATGCCACTGAGGGGCCCCTCAAGCTTTGGCTGCAGCATGCCGACTTCGACGCGCCGGCGACTGGGGCGGAAATTGAGGCCGTCTCCTCGGGCAAGATCTTCATGACCTGAAGCTGGGGTGAGGTCGCCCAATTGTGCCGTGCGGAGGGCGACCTCGTGATCCACTTCGAGTACGACGGCGCCTCCACGCTGTCCTTCAAGGTCTTCGACACAGAAGGCCGCCACCTGGAGTGCTGCTTCGGAAGGGGTCGCCAGGACGGCGTCGTAGCAGGGGCAGGGCCTGCCATCCACGTCGCCGGCGGCTCCTCCAGAAGCAGCAGCGACGCCTGGGAGTCCAGCGATTCTCCCGAGCTCTACAAGACTCCAGAGACAAGCGACGACAGCTATGTGCCCCCGAGCTCTTGCTGAGCCCGAAGCAGGGCTGTAGCGTCCGGCCGCTGCCGCCGCTGATCTGGGTGAGGTTGGCGCCAGCTTCCCATGGCCCACTGTTGATGATGGCGTCCACTGGGGCGCGTGTAGATAGGGCTCCCAGAAGTTCTTTCCTTTTGTTCCCCATGAGGAATCGAGAAGTACCCCATGGGGCATGTAAAGGGTCCACAATGTCCTTGGTTGATATTATCCTTATCACGAAATTGTGCGTATGCGAGCCCCATTTCAGATCGGTTTCCCCTTTCCAACCTCGCGATGGCTTGGTGCTCTACGTCGGAAGGTCCCGGTCCCCAGGCAGGCTTCAGCCATCGCTGGTATGCCAGGTCGTGATGACGTGGTCAAGGCCAGGAGGTGAGCGGCCTGAGGTCCAGTAAGAGCTCCTAAGACGCGATGCTCGGGGGGGCCCCTTTGGCGCGCAAGCAACCGCCGAGAGGTAGGAAAGGGAGACTACGTGGGCGCGGCGGGGCAACACAAATGAGAACTCTATGCCATAGCGATTGGTTGACCCGAGCGTGAAACTTATCTTGGTAGTCCAGGGTTGGTCCTTCGCGAGACGCCAAGCTCGTGCGTAGGCGGGCGTAGCTTAGCCAGGTCATGCACGTACGAGCCTCGTCCTCTTCCCACGCTCTCCTTCATGCTCTACGTCCTCATGTCCCGGCCCTCGAGCGAGCTTAGCCGCCGCTGATATGCCAGGTCACGATGCCGTGGTCAAGGCCAGGGGGTGAGGGCTAGAGAGCCAGTAAGAGATCCTGAGTCATGATGCTTAGGAGCCCCCCTTTTAACGTGCAAGTGGATTACCCAGGAGAAGAGGGAGCCCGCAGTGCCACCTGTCGTGGTCCTCAGGAGGTTCCTGCAAGTCAGCACAGGGTAGGGCATAGATCGCTGTTATGATAGTTGGGAGGCCACTGGTTGCTCCGCCAGAGAATGGAGGCATTGAGGGCATGGTGAGGTGGCGCGCACGGCTAGAGCTCGGACGCTCAGATTTGTCGATGTTGCAGGGACGGACCCAAGCACAAGCGCCGTGCCAGCGTGTGCAGCCCCCGTGGTAGGTGACAATCAAGCAGGTGATAGTCATAGATAGATTAAGCATGGAAAGCAAACATGCCACTGGGTCAGGCCCGAGCGGCTTGGGGATGATGCAGCCCGAGGGGCGCCCCCAGTAAGGTAAGCTGAAGACATAAACAAGAAGGGATACATGCCACAGGGACGGACCCACATGGCATGGGAATGATGCAGCCCTGAGGGTGCTCCCAGCTAAATAAACTTGGAAAATGTCACCTGATTTTGTTAATGAAGGGGTGTTGAGGCAGCGACGGTACACGGCGAAGGGGTTGCTCCTCACGAGCCGCCGGGGCCCCGAGCCTCAGGAGGCTTTGTGGGCCCAGGCGGTTCCTTGAGGACCGTCGCCATCTCCATCAGGACTGCGTGATGCCTCGCCTCCTGACCTGCCATGACGCTCTGCAGGTGGCGCTGGAAGGCAGCAGCCACGCTCGACAGGCCCAACAGCATGCGAACGTAGCTATAAGGTGGACCCTCGCAGCGTCCAGCACGCGAAGGCCAGGAGCGCTCCTGAGATGCGCCCCGGTTGAGCCCTGGGATGTCGATGTAGACGCGCAGCTCACCACCCTCGCCGGGGTGGGGAGGAGCGCTAGGTGATTGGTGATCGCCGGCATGGCCCTCGCATCCTGCAGTTCCTGGGTGGTCTTGGTAATGAACTCCTGAGCGCTGGGCTCTCCTCGTCCTGCGTCCTCCTGAGGGAAACATGCCACGAAGCACACCTCCAAATGGTGCCCGAGCGCCTCCCTCGTAATGTTGGCAAGGTCTGAGGCCCTCCAGAAGAGTGCCCCCGAGCCCTGCCCGAGGAGGGCGCCGGGCGTGCCTTCCTATGCGACGGAGGGAGGCGCCCCTGGTGCGGGCGCTGATCCTGACGTGGCGCCACTTGCGGTGCCGTTCTCCTGAGGCCCAACACGGAGTAACTGCTTCTTCTTCTTGGGGATGGCCTCAGGAGGATACTCACCCTTACTATTGGGGTCGTCGATTGCTGTAGCTTGGAAGGCACGCTCGAGGGAGCACACCGTGTCTCTTTCTTCGCAGGGGACTGTGATGATTCCGCCGCTTCCTGGCATCTTGAGGACGTTGTAGCCGTGGTGGGTCACTGCCATGAACTTAGCCAGGGTTGGATACCCGAGGATGGCATTGTATGGCAGACGGATGTGGGCGACATCGAAGTCGATGAGCTCGGTGCGGTAGTTGTCGCGCTGTCTGAAGGTGATTGGGAGGCAGACCTGACCTATCGGGGTGGTGGAGCCATCGGTCACTCCTGAGAAAGGCTTGGTAGGCTGAAGCTGATCGTAGGGCACTTGAAGGTTGTCGAACATCTCGACGGACAGGGCGTTAAGCCCTGCGCCGCCGCCAATGAGAGTGTTGGTGACTTGCACGTTGCTGATGACGGGTGAACAAAGCATCGGGAGAGCGCCAGCGGTGGCTGCACACTTGAGCTGGTCTGCCGAGCTGAAGGTAATAGCGCACTTGGACCACCTAAGCGGGCGAGTAGCCTCGAGCTTGGGAAGGACTGCATTCACCTCGCGAGCAAACTGCTTGAAGATACGCTGTGAGGATGGGGCTTGAGCTCCGCCCAAGATGCAGGTGATAGCACGCGACTCCTGGAAGCCCCCAGCCCCCTCGTCTTGATGGTGGTCATCGTTCCTTCTTGGTGGTGGCGGCAGTGGAGGAAGCCCAGCATTGCCCTGAGGATGGTCCTCGCGAGGCTGATCCCTCTAGGCACCCTCGCGAGGCTAATCCTTCCAGCGGTCCTCACGAGGCCGGTCGCGCACTCCTGGCATGGGCCCCGATCGTCCCAGTGTCCTCCGCCACGTCCTCCTCCTCGGCCGTAGCCTCGGTCATTGCACTCGGGGCATCGACCGAAGCGTCCGTCGTGAATGGCCTTGAGCTCTTGACAATCATTGGTGGTGTGGCTGTGTACATTGTGGAAGGCGCAGAACGGTCAGCTGCTCTTGGATGACTCAGGCTGGTCCCTGTCGTGCTTCGTGTCCGGCTCTGCCGAGAGTACGGCCGCTCCCTTGCACTTCACGTCCTTGGCCTTGGCTTTCTTCTCCTCCGGGTCGGTAGCCGGGAGCTCGAGAAGGGAAAGGCGCCCTTCCTCAGCCCTTGCGCACTTGGTCGCCAGGTTGAACAACTCCAGGGATGTGCACAACTCCTCGTGGATGGCGAGCTCCTCCTTCATCTTGACATCGCGGTCACCACCGGAGAACGCAGAGATGATGGCCTCGTCCGTCACCTTGGGGATCTTGAGACGAATGTTGTCGAAGCGCTGGATGTACTTCTGGAGGGTCTCCCCTGGTTGTTGCTTGACGTGGCGCAGGTCACCCGCGGCCGGAGGGCGGTCGCGAGTGCCCTGGAAGTTGGCAACAAAATGGTCGCACATCTCATTCTAGGAAGAGATGGAGCCTAGAGGCAGGTTCAGGAGCCACGAGCGTGCGCCATCTTTGAGAGCCATGGGGAACCAGTTCGTCATGACTTTCTCGTTGCCATTGGCCACCTCGATGCTCAGCTCGTAGAGCTGCAGGAACTCTGTGGGGTCAGGGGTGCCATCATAGCGCGGAGGCAGGTATGGCTTGAACTTGCCTAGCCAGGCGACACTACGCAGCTCGGGGGTGAAGGCGCGGCAGCCTGCAGTGGCCACCGCGGGTCGTCGTGGAGGCAGAGATTGGTCGTGGTGCCCCTGCGTCGCTGCGGCACGCGGCGCATGGCCCTATCACAGCAAGCAATCCTGGCGTAGCGGAGTTGGGAGTGGTGCAGCATTTCCTTGTGGACGGGGAACTTCTTGGCAGCTTCTTTCTTCATGCGCTGGCACGTGACGCGGTGGGTCGCGCCGCTGGGCCGCGCATCTTGGAGCGAGGACGCCATCTTGATGCGGGGGAGGCTGAGGTGCTCCCTGAGCCGCACACCTTAGTGCAAGGGTGCCATCTTGTTGCGGAGGAGGCGGAGGCGCTTCGTGAGCCACGCCGCCCGCAGCTGGCGGAGAGCGAGGCAGCAAGAGGGACGACACAGGGGAGTCCCCTGCAGTGCTAACAAGCTCGACGATGCGGTCAAGCCAGTCCTCGTAGAGGTCGTCGATGGGGCGGTAGCGCAGGAGTTCGCGCGCCATGAGCAGCGCAGCCTGCGCATCCATGGGTGCGCAGCGAGCGTGAGATGACGAGCCGGCTGGACTCAGCGACGGGGTGGCGGTGTGGCCGTCACGGCGCACGGAGGGATGCAACGAAGAGGCTTGCTGCTCATTTGCTGCTGGACCGGTGACGGCGTTGGCGGCGGGTGACAGAGAACGACGGGGATGCCCGCCTACTGGGGCCGTCTGAGCGACACGGGCGGCGAGAGCGGCCCGGCGAGCATCAGCCATGAGCTTGGTGGAGTGACGAAGCGTGGTTCGAGGAAGAAGAAGGCTTCGGCGCACCCCTACCTGGCGCGTGAAATGTCGGATCTCGGGTTCCGACAAAACCCTCAAGGTTCGAACACCGGGGTGTGCGCGAAGATCTCCCCCTACCAACTCACGCCCTCAACCTCGCCACGATCTCTAGCCTAGCTCGACGAACTCGCAACACAAGATTTATATTGGTTCGGGCCACCGCTATGGTGTAATACCCTACTCCAGTGTGGTGTGGTGGATTGCCTCTTGGGCTGAGGATGAACAGTACAAGGGGAAGAACGGACTCCTGAGGCGAGGTGTTCTTGTGCTTGGTGGATGTGAGGATGGGTTGGATCTAGTCCAAGATGAGATGGCTGAGGTTCCCTCTGTCCGTCCAGTTCAGTTGCCTCCTACTGTGGTCGCTAATCCTATTTATAGAGGCCCTGGTCCTCTCCCCAAATATTGAGCGGGAAGGGAGCCAACAACAGCCAATTTGAAGGGTGACAGCTAGTACAAGTTATCCTAACAAAAGTAGTCTTCGCCTACCAAAGGCTCTGGTGGTGACGCCGCCTTGGGCTCCATGGTGACCTTCGTCTTGCCGCCCTTCTGGTCTTGGTCTCGTTGCATAGATATGGAAACCTTTGCTTGACGCCTCGGTACTCCTCACCTGTGCTTGCCTCCTTAGCACCAAAAAGGAAACAAGGACACTGTGTGCGCTGGCGCCCGCCTGGTCTCGATCGTCATGTCTCACGTCATTGGAACCTCGCGAGGTTTGCCTTGCCTTGATCTCTCCGCCCCTTGCGTGCTAGGCTGGTGAGGCCGCTCCCGAGGAGGTCTTGTGTCGTCCGCCTCGCGAGGCTTGGCCCCTCGCGAGGGTCTTGAATGCTTGTTGGTGAACATGGATCGTACGGACCCGCTCGCAGAGCCATGCCGTGGGCCGCAGGTAGGCAAGTCTGGGGACCCCCGTTCCCAGAACACCGACAGAAATGCTACAGAGCTCCCACTCACTTTCTTGTAAATATAGGCTTCACTTCAAGTCTATATAAACCATATGCTTTGATCACCTTATCAAAGCGTATATTCCAACTCTGAGATGCTTGCACTAGTCCATAGATGGATCGCTGGAGCTTGCACACTTTGTCAGCACCTTTAGGATCGACAAGCCTTCTAGTTGCATCATATACAACTCTTCTTTAATATATCCATTAAGGAATGCAGTTTCGACGTCCATTTGCCAGATTTCATAATCATAAAATGCGGCAATTGCTAACATGATTCAGATAGACATAAGCATCACTACGGGTGAGAAAGTCTCATCGTAGTCAACCCCTTGAACTTGTTGAAAACCTTTTGCGGCAAGTCGAGCTTTGTAGACAGTAACATTACCATCAATGTCAGTCTTCTTCTTGAAGATCCATTTACTCTCAATGGCTTGCCGATCATCGGGCAAGTCCACCAAAGTCCATACTTTGTTCTCATACATGGATCCTATATCAGATTTCATGGCCTCAAGCCATTTATCGGAATCTGGGCTCATCATATAGCTTCTTCATAGTTCGTAGGTTCGCCATGGTCTAATAACATGACTTCCAGGACAGGATTACCGTACCATTCTGGTGCGGATCATGCTCTGGTTGACCTATGAGGTTCAGTAGCAACCTGATCTGAAGTTTCATGATCATTATCATTTGCTTCCTCTCTATTTGGTGTGGGCATCACGGGAACGGATTTCTATGATGTGCTACTTTTCAATTTGAGAGAAGGTATGATTACCTCATCAAGTTCTACTTTTCTCCCACTCACTTCTTTTGAGAGAAAACTCCTTCTCTAGAAAGGACCCATTCTTAGCAACAAAGATCTTGCCTTCAGATCTATGGTAGAAGGTGTACCCAATTGTTTCCTTAGGGTATCCTATGAAGACGCACTTCTCCGATTTGGGTTCGAGCTTATCAGGATGAAGCCTTTTGACATAAGTGTCGCAACCCCAAACTTTAAGAAATGACAACTTAGGTTTCTTGCCAAACCATAGTTCATATGGTGTCATCTCAACAGATTTAGACGGTGCCCTATTTAATGTGAATGTGGTTGTCACTAATGCATAACCCCAAAACGATAGAGGTAAATCGTTATGAGACATCATAAAACGCACCATATCCAATAAAGTATGGTTATGACGCCCGGACACACCATTACGCTGTGTTGTTCCTGGTGGCGTGAGTTGTGAAACAATTCCACATTATCTTAAAAGAATACCAAACTCGTAACTCAAATATTCGCCTCTATGATCAGATCGTAGAAACTTTATTTTCTTGTTACGATGATTCTACACTTCACTCTGAAATTCTTTTGAACTTTTTCAAACATTTCAGACTTGTGTTTTATCAAGTAGATATACCCATACCTACTCAAATCATCTGTGAAGGTGAGAAAATAACGATACCAGCCGCATGCTTCAACACTCATCGGACTGCATACATCGGTATGTATTATTTCCAATAAGTTATTAGCTTCCTCCATTGTTCTAGAGAACATAGTTTTAGTCATCTTGCCCATGAGGCATGGTTCACAAGTATCAAATGATTCATAATCAAGTGATTCCAAAAGTCCATCCACATGGAGTTTCTTCATGCGCTTTACACCAATATGACGTAAATGGCAGTGCCACAAGTATGTTGCACTATCATTATCAACTTTGCATATTTTGGCATCAATATTATGAATATGTGTATCACTACCATTGAGATTCAAAAAACCATTCACACTGGGTGTATGACCATAGAAGGTTTTATTCATGTAAACAGAACAACAATTATTCTCTGACTTAAATGAATAACTGTATTGCATTAAACATGATCTAATCATGTTCATTCTCAACACAAACACCAAATAACATCTATTTAGATTCAACACCAATCCCGAAGGTATAGTGAGTGTGCGATGGTGATCATATCAACCTAGGAATTACTTCCAACACACATCATCACCTCATCCTTAACTAGCCTCTGTTTATTTTGCAACTCCTATTTCGAGTTACTAATCTTAGCAACTGAACCGGTATCAAATGCCGAGGGGTTGCTATAAACACTAGTAAAGTACACATCAATAACATGTATGTCAAATATACCTTTGTTCATGAAGGAAATATGGCCTAGAGGCAATAATAAAGTTGTTATTTATATTTCCTTATATCATGATAAATGTTTGTTATTCATGCTAGAATTGTATTAACCGAAAACTTAGTACATGTGTGAATACATAGACAAAACAAAGTGTCCCTAGTATGCCTCTACTTGACTAGCTCATTAATCAGAGATGGTTAAGTTTCCTGACCATAGACATGTGTTGTCATTTGATGAACGTGATCACATCATTAGAGAATGATGTGATGGACAAGACCCATCCCTTAGCTTAGCATAATGACCATTAAGTTTTATTGCTATTGCTTTCTTCATGACTTCTACATATTCCTCTAACTATGAGATTATGCAACTCACGAATACCGGAGGAACACCTTGTCTGATATCAAACTTCACAATGTAACTGGGTGGTTATAAAGATGCTCTACAAGTGTCTCTGAAGGTGTTTGCTGGGTTGGCATAGATCAAGATTAGGATTTGTCACTCCAAGTATTGGAGAGGTATCTCTGGGCCCTCTCGGTAATGCACATCACTATAAGCCTTGCAAGCAATGTGACTAATGAGTCAGTTGCAGGATGATGCATTACGGAACGAGTAAAGAGACTTACCAGTAACGAGATTGAAATAGGTATGATGATACCTACGATCGAATCTCGGGTAAGTAACACACCGATGACAAAAGGAATAACGTATGTTGTTATTGCGGTTTGACTGATAAAGATCTTCTTAGAATACGTAGGAACCAATATGAGCATCTAGGTTACGCTATTGGTTATTGACCGGAGATTTGTCTTGGTCATGTCTACATAGTTCTCGAACCTGTAGGGTCCACACGCTTAACATTTGATGATGATTTGTATTATGAGTTATGTGTTTTGATGACCGAAGTTTGTTCGGAGTCCCGGATGAGATCACGGAGATGACGAGGAGTCTCAAAATGGTCGACGGGTAAAGATTTTATATCGGAAGGTTATGTACGGACACCGGAATGGTTCTGAAGAGGTTCGGGGATTTTTCGGAGTACCGGGAGGTTACAGGAACCCCCCAGGAAAGTTAATGGGCCTCATGGGCCATAGTGGAGAGGAGGAGGCAGTCCACAGGAGGTGGCGCCCCCCATAGCAGTCCGAATTGGACAAGGGGTGGGGGGCGCGGCCCCCCTTTCCTTCTCCCTCTCCCACTCTTTCCCCTTTCCCCCTCTCCGTTGGAAGGAAGGGGGAGCCGACTAGGACTAGGAGTCCTAGTGGGACTCCCCCCACTTGGAGTTCCCGTAGGGCCGGCTGACCTCCCCTCTCCTCATTTATATACGGGGGCGGGGGTCATCCCAAAGGCACATCAATTGTTCTCTTAGCCGTGTGTGGTGCCCCCTCCATAGTTTACTCCTCCGGTCATAGTGTCGTAGTTCTTGGGCGAAGCACTGCGCGGATCACGTCACCATCACTGTCACCACGCCGTCGTGCTAACGGAACTGTCCCTCGACCCTCCACTAGATCAAGAGTTTGAGGGACGTCATCAAGCTGAACGTGTGCTAAACTCGGAGGTGCCGTACGTTTGGTACTAATATCTTTTAGATCATGAAGACGTTTGACTACATCAACCGCGTTAACCTAACGCTTCCGCTTTCGGTCTACGGTGGTACGTGGACACACTCCCCCCTCTCGTTGCTATGCATCTCCTAGATAGGTCTTGCGTGATCGTAGGAATCTTTTTGAAATTGCATGCTACGTTCCCCAACAGTGGCATCTGATCCAGGTTTTCAAGGAAATATGCCCTAGAGGCAATAATAAAGTTGTTATTTTATATTTCCTTATATCATGATAAATTTTTATTATTCATGCTAGAATTGTATTAACCGAAAACTTGATACATGTGTGGATACATAGACAAAACACCATGTCCCTAGTAAGCCTCTACTAGACTAGCTCGTTAATCAAAGATGGTTAAGTTTCCTAACCATGGACATGTGTTGTCATTTGATGAACGACATCACATCATTAGGAGAATGATGTGATGGACAAGACCCATCTGTTAGCTTAGCATAATGATCGTTCAGTTTCATTGCTATAGCTTTCTTCATGTCATATACATATTCCTTTGACTATGAGATTATGCAACTCCCAGATACTGGAGGAATTCCTTGTGTGCTATCAAACGTCACAACGTATCTGGGTGATTATAAAGATGCTCTACAGGTATCTCCGAAGGTGTTTGTTGGGTTGGCATAGATCAAGATTAGGTTTTGTCACTCAAAGTATCGGAGAGGTATCTCTGGGCCCTGCACATCATAATAAGCCTTGCAAGCAATGTGACTAATGAGTTAGTTGTGGGATGATGCCTTATGGAACGCGTAAAGAGACTTTCCGGTAACGAGATTGAACTAGGTATGAAGATACCGATGATCGAATCTCGGGCAAGTAACATATCAATGACAAAGGGAATAATGTATGTTGTCATTATGGTTCGACTGATAAAGATCTTCGTAGAGTATGTGGGAACCAATATGAGAATCCATGTCGGAGTAAATGACCACGGGTAGCCTCATCGGCTCCCTATGATATTTCAAGACATCGGGGCTAGCTACGCCCCTCACACCTCCTAGACGAACGGCCGACTTCTTGGGACAGCTGGTATAGTAGGCCGGCTGCTAGAAGGCGGCAAGACACCAGAAGGCGGTTATGAGGAGGCCGGCTCCTAGCAGGCGGCCCCTCGTACCCTCAAAATTTGCACCCACATGACTGTGATGGGACGGGGCTTGGCTACAGTGCGGCCTGCCACCCCCGAATATAGGGCTAAGCGCAACTACAGTACGACCGTACCAAGCGGACGTCCCTCACCCGACGGGGTACTGTAGCCACGCAGCCTGTGACATCAACTACTACCTAGGGAGCTACGCTCCCACGACAGCCGGTCGGTACGGCCCGCAGGTGGCGGGCCCTACCTGTCGGCGAGCCCTAGAAGGCGGCAAATCCCCTGCAGGCGGCAACAGGGGTGGGCCGTGATATGTCTCCAACATATCTATAATTTTTTATTGTTCCATGCTATTATATTATCAACCTTGGATGTTTTATATGCATTTATATGCTATTTTATATGATTTTTGGGACTAACCTATTAACCTAGAGCCCGGTGCCAGTTTCTGTTTTTTTCTTGTTTTTGAGTTTTACACAGAAGGAATACCAAACGGAGTCCAATTGGCGTGTGATGCGACCGTCAACAGAAAATCGATGGTACAAATAATTTGCCCAATATTTCACGGTACGATGTCACCTGAAACGACGTGGCGCTCGCGATCTTGTAGATGCAATCACCACAGTAACAACACGCACACCCTAGAGAGGAAGTACGTGGACGATCTTCAGCAGACCAGCGGAAACTGAAATTCTGGAATCAATCTCATGCCAAAATCACAAAGCCCCAAGAGCTATTCAACAAATATCAAACAACGGCTCGGAGATATCCCGAGTTACCGATCTATTCATCTCTAGAAAATAACTTCAACCAAAGCTATCCTGTACATGGCTGAAGCCGGCCTTTTATATAGGCGAGAAAAACGACTAGGCTAAACCGACTTAAACAAGAAAAATACTACACAGACTCTCTCTCTCCTATCTTTCTAATCACATCTTAACTAATTTAATTATCTGGCACGTTGATCACAAAAGACAAAACAGACTAGTACTTATTGAAAAGGAAACAAACTAGGACTAAGGAAAACGCATGCATCCTCGTGAGTCCTTAACTTGCATCTTCCCCTCCGTATCATGATTGCATGGGCTTCGAAAAGTGGGCTTCACTTCCTTCGGCTGTACAATTTGAAACGTCATCGTGCCAATCTGTAATACCTGTATCTCCAGAGCGATGTGCGTCATGGCCAGACTTTGTTTATGTATCGAATCAATAGTAACAAATTGATTTCCTTTTCCAGTGCGTTTAGCTGGTACGACATACTTCTCCGGCAATGAAATATTTGTCTCCATAGGCAGTGTCACATCATCATCTCTCCCTTGAAAGGAAACCGTCCTCGATTTCGACTTAGGCCTTGCAGATTTCTTCTTGAACACCTCTACAATACACTTTTTATTCTGTGCATCCTTAGGAAGAATAGCAAAGAACTCACCCTTATGCATAAAAGTGTACCTGTTTGTTCGCCCGTGATGAAGTGTGTTAACATCATGCTGCCACGGACGCCCCAAAATAAGGTGACAAACATGTAGTGGCATAACATCGCACTCCACCTTATCAACATAGCCATCAACAGAAGAAGGAACCTTCACCCTGTGAGTTACCTTCACTTTGCCAACATCATTTATCCACTTCATATAGTATGGTCTTGGGTGCTCCCATGTTGGCAACAAAAGAGACTCCACCACGTCCTTACTAATCATGTTGCTAGCACTGCCCCCATCAATTATCAGTTTGCAAACTTCTCCCTTGATGGTACATGTAGTTTGAAAAATACTCCGCCGTTGTCCTTGTTCAACAATGGCCCTGTCATCTTGCTGGACCTTATGTGCTAGCAAACTCTCCATATCAGGATCATCTTGAGGATAACATAGTATGGTATCATCATGACCTCTTTTGATTCCATCCTCTAACTAAGGCGTATCATCTTCAGATTCTGAAATATATTCCACATCAACAAGTAGAACCCTTCGTTGATTGGAACATTCATGCTTCATGTGTCCACGTCCTCCACACTTGTGACAAATAATACTACGGTGATGCGATGATGTCGCATTAGATGAAACCTGAGAGACCTCCTTTGGCATAGCCGCCACTTTGCTCTGTTCAATGCTTCCCGACTTATATGAAGGAGTCGGTTTAGCACTAAACCCCCCATCAATAGGATAAGAACCACGCCGCCCACTATTGTAAGTCAGACGAGTCTCTGAAGCTTGCTTCTCCAATACCCAACGTTCAGCATGCTCTGCTTGATGAAGCAACTCATGAATATCATTATATTACATTAAATCAACACGGTCGCGAATCTTTTCTTCTAACCCCTCAAATAAACGTACCATGGTCGCCTCCGCAGACTCACGCACAGCTGTACGGATCATCAAAACTTGCATCTCCTTATAGTACTCATCAACTGATTTTGTACCTTGCACTAGACGATGCAATCTACTATGAAGCTGGCGAGTGTAATAAGCAGGCACAAAACGTTCCCTCATGATTCGCTTCATGTCAGCCCATGTCGTTGGTCGCTCATGAGTACGGTTTTTATTATCCCACCATACAAGAGCATACTCTGTAAATTCCATCGATGCAACACGAACCTTCTTCTCTTCGGAGTAGTTGTGACCATCAAAAATTTGATTTACGCGCATCTCCCACTCCAAATATTTTTCCAGGTCAGCACAACGTCCCGAGAATTCAGGTATGGTTATCTTGATTCGACCCAAACCATCATCCTTGTGGGCACCATTGCCACCATATTCACGGCGCCGCCCAGCATGGCAGTGAGCCCCAACATCATGCCGCGGTCGGTGAGGTAAGCCTCCACGGGCATGAGAATCCTCAGAAAAATCACCATCATCGTCGTTGTCACGGTCACGACGTCGTCGTGGTGAGCGGGACTGTCGGGGTGCCACATCTCTCGTCTGAAGGCGCTGAACTGCTGCGGTGAGCCGATTAAGACTCTCAGTCACCACCTGTAGACTATCAGTGCGCTGTCGGTCGCTGGCAGTCAAACGCTCATTCAATCTGTCCTCGACGCCTACAATATTTGCAAACAACTCCTCCACCCTTGTCCCAAGCTTCTTGTTGGCTCCCTTGATCGCCATCAGATGAATACGCAAATCATCACTTATCTCCAGACCCTCCGGAAGCTCATCAACCTCCTCATGATCAGATTTGTCATGCTGCGAGTTCACCATCTTTCAAATAGTTGAATCAAATAGAAGGAGAAAAAAATTGTACCGTGATCAACCTTGCTCTGAATACCACTTGATGCGACCGTCGACAGAAAATCGATGGTACAAATAATTTGCCCAATCTTTCATGGTATGATGTCACCTGAAACGACATGGCGCTCGCGATCTTGTAGATGCAATCACCACAGCAACAACATGCACACCCTAGAGAGGAAGTACGTGGACGATCTTCAGTAGACCAACGGAAACTGAAATTCTGGAATCAATCTCACGCCAAAATCACAAAGCACCAAGAGCTATTCAAAAAATATCAAACAGTGGCTCGGAGATACCCCGAGTTACCGATCTATTCATCTCTGGAAAATAACTTCAACCAAAGCTATCCCGTACATGGCCGAAGCCGGCCTTTTATATAGGCGAGAAAAACGACCAGGCTAAACCGACTTAAACAAGAAAAATACTACACGGACTCTCTCTCTCTCCTATCTTTCTAATCACATCTTAACTAATTTAATTATCTGGCACGTTGATCACAAAAGACAAAACAAACTAGTAATTATTGAAAAGGAAACGAACTAGGACTAAGGAAAACGCATGAATCCTCCTGAGTCCTTAACTTGCATCTTCCCCTCCGTATCATGATTGCATGGGGTTCGAAAAGTGGGCTTCACTTCCTTCGGTTGTACAATTTGAAACGTCATCGTGCCAATCTGTAATACCTGTATCTCCGGAGCGATGTGCGTCATGGCCAGACTTTGTTTATGTATTGAATCAATAGTAACAAATTGATTTCCTTTTCCAGTGCGTTTAGCTGGTACGACATACTTCTCCGGCAATGAAATATTTGTCTCCATTGGCAGTGTCACATAATCCTCTCTCCCTTGAAAGGAAACCGTCCTCGGTTTCGACTTAGGCCTTGCAGATTTCTTCTTGAACACCTCTACAGTACACTTTATATTCTGTGCATCCTTAGGAAGAATAGCATATAACTCACCCTTATGCATAAAAGTGTACCTGTTTGTTCGCCCGTGATGAAGTGCGTTAACATCATGCTGCCACGGACGCCCCAAAATAAGGTGACAAACATGTAGTGGCATAACATCGCACTCCACCTTATCAACATAGCCATCAATAGAAAAAGGAACCTTCACCCTGTGAGTTACCTTCACTTTGCCAACATCATTTATCCACTTCATATAGTATGGTCTTGGGTGCTCCCATGTTGGCAACAAAAGAGACTCCACCACATCCTTACTAATCATGTTGCTAGCACTGCCCCCATCAATTATCAGTTTGCAAACTTCTCCCTTGATGGTACATGCAGTTTGAAAAATACTCCGCCGTTGTCCTTGTTCAACAATGGCCCTGTCATCTCGCTAGACCTTATGTGCTAGCAAACTCTCCATATCAGGATCATCTTGAGGATAACATAGTATGGTATCACCATGACCTCTTTCGATTCCATCCTCTAACTTAGGCGTATCATCTTCAGATTCTGAAATATATTCTGCATCAACAAGTAGAACCCTTCGTTGATTGGAACATTCATGCTTCATGTGTCCACGTCCTCCACACTTGTGACAAATAATATTACGGTGATGCGATGACGTCGCATTAGATGAAACCTGAGAGACCTCCTTTGGCATAGCCGCCACACTTTGCTCTGTTCAATGCTTCCCAACTTATAAGAAGGAGTCGGTTTAGCACTAAACCCCCCATCAATAGGAGAAGAACCACGTCGCCCACTATTATAAGTCAGACGAGTCTCTGAAGCTTGCTTCTCCAATACCCAACGTTCAGCACGCTCCGCTTGATGAAGCAACTCATGAATATCATTATATTGCATTAAATCAACACGGTCGCGAATCTTTTCTTCTAACCCCTCAAAGAAACGTACCATGGTCGCCTCCGCAGACTCACGCACAGCTGTACGGATCATCAAAACTTGCATCTCCTTATAGTACTCATCAACTGATTTCGTACCTTGCACTAGACGACGCAATCTACTATGAAGCTGGCGAGTGTAATAAGCAGGCACAAAACGTTCCCCCATGATTCGCTTCATGTCAGCCCATGTCGCTGGTCGCTCATGAGTACGGTATAATCATACCCATGGATACTTGAGGTGACATTGGAGTATAATCGGGTGACATTAGGGTTTTGGTTGATTTGTGTCTTAAGGTGTTATTCTAGTACGAACTCTAGGATAGATCAAATGGAAAGAATAGCTTCATGTTATTTTACTACGGACCCTTGAATAGATCGATCAGAATGGATAACTTTGAGGTGGTTTCATACCCTATAATAATCTCTTTTTTTGTTCTCCGCTATTAGTGACTTTGGAGTGACTCTTTGTTGCATGTTGATGTTGGGGATCGTAGCAGAAATTTAAAATTTTCTACGCATCACCAAGATCAATCTATGGAGTCATCTAGCAACGAGAGAGAGGGAGTGCATCTTCATACCCTTGAAGATCACTAAGCGAAAGCATTCAAGAGAACGGGGTTGATGGAGTCATACTTGTCGTGATCCAAATCACCGATGATCCTAGAGCCGAACGGACGACACCTCCGCGTTCAACACACGTACGGAGCGGAGACGTCTCCTCCTTCTTGATCCAGCAAGGGGAAGGAGAAGTTGATGGAGATCTAGCAGCACGACGGCGTGGTGGTGGAAGTAGCGGGATCCCGGCAGGGCTTTGCCAAGCGCAAGCGGGGAGGAAGAGGTGTCACGGGAGGGACGGAGGCGCCAGGGCTTAGGTTGATGCTGCCCTCCCTCCCCTCCACTCTATATAGGGGCCCTGGGGGGGCGTCGGTCCCTAGAGATCCCATCTAATGGGAGGGGCGGCGGCCTAGGGGGTGGCTTGGCCCCCAAGCCAGGTGGAGGCGCCCCCACCCCTTTAGGGTTTCCAACCCTAGGCACAAGGGAGGCCCAACGGGGGCGCACCAGCCCACCAGGGGTTGGTTCCCACGTCACTTCAGCCCATGGGGCCCTTCGAGACAGGTGGCCCCACCCGGTGGACCCCCGGGACCCTTCCGGTGGTCCCGGTACAATACTGGTGACCCCGAGACTCTCCCGGTGGCCGAAACTGGACTTCCTATATATATATCTTTACCTCCGGACCATTCTGGAACTCCTCGTGACGTCCGGGGTCTCATCCGGGACTCCGAACAACTTTCAGTTAAGCGCATACTAATATCTCTACAACTCTAGCGTCACCGAACCTTAAGTGTGTAGACCCTACGGGTTCGGGAGACACGTAGACATGACAGAGACAACTCTTAGGCCAATAACCAACAGTGGGATCCGGATACCCATGTTGGCTCCCACATGCTCCACGATGATCTCATTGGATGAACCACGATGTCGAGGATTCAATCAATCCTGTATACAATTCCCTTTGTCTACCGGTATAGTACTTGCCCGAGATTCGATCGACGGTATCCCGATACCTTGTTCAATCTTGTTACCGGCAAGTCTCTTTACTCATTCCGTAACACATCATCCCGTGATCAACTCCTTGGTCACATTGTGCACATTATGATGATGTCCTACCGAGTGGGCCCAGAGATACCTCTTCGTTTACACGGAGTGACAAATCCCAGTCTCGATTTGCGCCAACTCAACAGACACTTTCAGAGATACCCGTAGTGCACCTTTATAGCCACCCAGTTACGTTGTGACATTTGGTACGCCCAAAGCATTCCTATGGTATCCGGGATTTGCACAATCTCATGGTCTAAGGAAATGATACTTGACATTAGAAAAGCTTTAGCAGACGAACTATACGATCTTGTGCTAGGCTTAGGATTGGGTCTTGTCCATCACATCATTCTCCTAATGATGTGATCCCGTTATCAATGACATCCAATGTCCATGGTCAGGAAACCATGACCATCTATTGGGGACATGTTGTGGTCTATGTATTCACACATGTATTACGGTTTCCGGTTGATACAATTATAGCATTAACAATAGACAATTATCATGAACAAGGAAATACAATAATAACCATTTTATTATTGCCTCTAGGGCATATTTCCAACAGTCTCCCACTTGCACTAGAGTCAATAATCTAGTTCACATCACTATGTGATTGTAATGAATCCAACACCCATGGGGTCTGTTCATATCTTGCTTGTGAGAGAGGTTTATTAGTCAATGGGTCTGAACCTTTCAGATCCATGTGTGCTTTACAAATCTCTATGTCATCTTGTAGATGTAGCTACCACGCGCTACTTGGAGCCATTCCAAATAACTGTTCTACTATACGAATCCGGTTTACTACTCAGAGTCATCCGGATTAGTGTCAAAGTTTGCATCGACGTAACACTTTACGACGAACTCTTTTACCACCTCCATAATCGAGAAAATTTCTTAGTCCACTAGTTACTAAGGATAAGTTTGACCGCTGTCGTGTGATCCATTCCTGGATCACTCTTGTACCCCTTGACTGACTCATGGCAAGGCACACTTCAAGTGCGGTACACAACATAGCATACTGTAGAGCCTACGTCTAAAGCATAGGGGACGACCTTCATCCTTTCTCTTTCTTCTGCCGTGGTCAGGTCTTGAGTCTTACTCAATACTCACACCTTGTAACACAGCAAAGAACTCCTTCTTTGCTGATCTATTTTGAACTCCTTCAAAATCTTGTCACGGTATGTATTCATTTGAAAGTACTATTAAGCGTTTTTGATCTATCCTTATAGATCTTGATGCTCAATGTTCAAGTAGCTTAATCCAGATTTTCATTGAAAAAACTTTTCAAATAACCCTGCATGCTTTCCAGAAATTCTATATCATTTCTGATCAACAATATGTTAACAACATATACTCATCAAAAATTCTATAGTGCTCCCACTCACTTCTTTGGAAATACAAGTTCCTCATAAACTTTGTATAAACCCAAAATCTTTGATCATCTCATCAAAGCATACATTCCAATTCCGAGATGCTTACTCCAGTCCTTAGAAGGATTGCTGGAGCTTTTGCATACTTGTTAGCATCTTTCAGGATTGACAAAACCTTCTGGTTGTATCACATACAACCTTTCCTCAAGAAAAACATCGAGGAAACAATGTTTTGACATCCTATCTGCAAGATTTCATAAATAATGCAGCAACTGCTAACATAATTCCAACAGACTCTTAGCATCGCTACGAGTGAGAAAGTCTCATCGTAGTCAACTCCTTGAACTTGTCGGGAAACATCTTAACGACAAGTCGAGCTTTCTTAATGGTGACACTTACCATCATTGTCTGTCTTCCTTTTAAAATCCATCTGCACCCAACAGCCTTACGACCATCAAGTGGTTCTTTCAAAGTCTATACTTTCTTTTATACATGGATCCTCTCTCGGATTTTATGGCCTTGAGCCATTCTTCAGAATCTGGGCCCACCTTCACTTCTCCATAGCTCGTAGGTTCATTGTTGTCTAGCAACATGACTTCCAAGACAGGATTACGTACCACTCTGAAGTAGTATGCATCCTTGTCGACCTATGAGGTTTGGTAGTGACTTGATCCGAAGTTTCATGATCACTATCATAAGCTTCCACTTCAATTGGTGTAGGTGCCACAGGAACAACTTCATGTGCCCTGCTACACACTAGTTGAAGTGACGGTTCTATAACCTCATCAAGTCTCCACCATCCTCCCACTCAATTCTTTCGAGAGAAACTTTTCCTCGAGAAAGTACCTGTTTCTAGAAACAATCACTTTTGCTTCCGGATCTGACATAGGAGGTATACCCAACTGTTTTCGGTATTCCATGAAGATGCATTGATCCGCTTTGGGTTCAAGCTTATCAGCCTGAAACTTTTTTGCATAAGTGTCGCAGCCCCAAACTTTTAAGAAACGACAGCTTAGGTTTTTCTAAACCATAGTTCATACGGTGTCGTCTCAACGGAATTGTGTGGTGCCCTATTTAAAGTGAATGCGGTTGTCTCTAATGCCTAACCCATAAACGATAGTGGTAATTCGGTAAGAACATCATGGTATGCACCATATCCAATAGGGTGCAGTTATGATGTTCGGACACACCATTACACTATGGTGTTCCAGGCGGTATTAGTTGTGAAACAATTTCCACAATGTCTTAATTGTGTACCAAAATCGTAACTCAGATATTCATCTCTATGATCATATCATAGACATTTTATCCTCTTGTCACGATGATCTTCAACTTCACTCTGAAATTACTTGAACCTTTCAATAATTCAGACTTGTATTACATTAAGTAAATATACTCAGCATCTACTCAAATTATCTGTGAAGTAAGAACATAATGGTATCCAATGCGTACCTCAGCACTCATTGGGCTGCACAGATCAAAATGTATTACTTCCAACAAGTTGCTTTCTTGTTCCATCTTACTGAAAATGAGGTCTTTCAGTCATCATGCCCATGTGGTATGATTTGCATGTCTCAAGTGATTCAAAAACAAGTGATTCCAAAGATCCATCTGTATGGAGTTTCTTCATGCATATCTACCAATAGACATGGTTCACATGTCTCAATCTTTTCAAAAACGAGTGAGTCCAAAGATCCATCAACATGGAGCTTCTTCATGTGTTTTATACCAACATGACTCAAATGGAAGTGCCACAAGTACGTGGTACTATCATTACTATCTTATATCTTTTGGCATGAACATGTGTATCACTATGATCGAGATTCAATAAACCATTCATTTTAGGTGCAAGACCATTGAAGGTATTATTCAAATAAACAGAGTAGCCATTATTCTCCTTAAATGAATAACTGTGTGGCGATAAACATAATCCAATCATGTCTATGCTCAACGCAAACACCAAATAACAATTATCTCGGTTTAACACCAATCCCGATGGTAGAGGGAGCGTGCGATGTTTGATCACATCAACCATGGAAACACTTCCAACACATATTGTCATCTCACCTTTAGCTAGTCTCCGCAGCCTTTTCTTTCGAGTTACTAACGCTTAGCAACTGAAACAGTATTTATTACCCTGGTGCTACTAGGAGTACTAGTAAAGTACACAATAATATGACGTATATCCAAAATACTTCTGTCGACCTTGCCAGCCTTCTCATCTACCAAGTATCTAGGGTAGTTCTGCTTCAGTGACCATTCCCCTCATTAAAGAAGCACTTAGTCTCGGGTTTGGTTCAACCTTGGGTTTCTTCACTAGAGCAGCAGCTGATTTGCCGTCTCATGAAGTATCCCTTCTTTCCCTTACCCTTCTTGAAACTAGTGGTTTAACCATCAACAATTGATGCTCCTACTTGATTTCTACTTTCGCGGTGTCAAACATCGCGAGTTGCTCAAGGATCATCATGTCTATCCCTGATATGTTATAGTTCATCACGAAGCTCCAATAGCTTGGTGGCAGTGACTATGGAGAACCATCACTATCTCATCTGGAAGATTAACTCCCACTCGATTCAAGCGATTGCAGTACTCAGACAATCTGAGCACATGCTCAACGATTGATTTTTTCTCCCTTAGTTTGCAGGCTTAAGAAACTTGTCAGAGGTCTCATACCTCTTGACATGGGCACTAGTATGAAATTCCAATTTCAATCTTTGGAACATCTCATATGTTCTGCGACGTTTCAAAAACGTCTTTGGTGCCACAATTCTAAACCGTTAGTATTACATACTGAACTATCACGTAGTCATCAAAATGTGTATGTCAGATGTTTCCCAACATCTACAGACGATGCTCGAGGTTCAACACATTGAGCGGTGCATTAAGGACATAACCCTTCTGTGCAGCAATGAGGACAATCCTCAGTTCATGGACCCAGTCCGCATAATTGCTATTGTCAACTCTCAACTAAATTTTCTCTAGGAACATATCTAAAACAGTAGAACCAAAGCATGAGCTACGACATAATTTGCAAAGACCTTTTGACTATGTTCATGATAATTAAGTTCATCTAATCAAATTATTCAATGAACTCCCACTTAGATAGACATCCCTCTAGTCATCTAAGTGATACATGATCCGAGTCAACTAGGCCGTGTCCGATCATCACGTGAGACGGACTAGTCATCATCGGTGAACATCTTCATGTTGATCGTATCCACTATACGACTCATGTTCGACCTTTCGGTCTCCCGTGTTCCGAGGCCATGTTTGTACATGCTAGGCTCGTCAAGTTAACCTAAGTGTATTGCGTGTGTAAATCTGGCTTACACCCGTTGTATGCGAATGTTAGAACCTATCACACCCGATCATCACGTGGTGCTTCGGAACAACGAACCTTAGCAACGGTGCACAGTTAGGGGGAACACTTTATTGAAATTATTGCGAGGGATCATCTTATTTATGCTACCGTCGTTCTAAGCAAATAAAATGTAAACATGACAAACATCACATGCAAATCATAAAGTGACATGATATGGCCAATATCATCTTGCGCCTTTGATCTCCATCTTCGAGGCGCGGCATGAACACCATCGTCACCGGCGTGACACCATGATCTCCATCATCGTGTCTTCATGAAGATGCCTCGCCAACTATTACTTCTACTACTATGGCTAACGGTTAGCAATAAAGTAAAGTAATTACATGGCATTTTCATTGACACGCAGGTCATAAATAAATTAGGACAACTCCTATGGCTCCTGCCGGTTGTCATACTCATCGACATGCAAGTCGTGATTCCTATTACATGAACATGATCAATCTCATACATCACATATATCATTCATCACATCCTTTTGGCCATATCACATCACATAGCATACCCTGCAAAAACAAGTTAGACATCCTCTAATTGTTGTTGCATGTTTTACGTGGTTGCTATGGGTTTCTAGCAAGAACATTTCTTACCTACGCCAAAACCACAACGTGATATGCCAATTTCTGTTTACCCTTCATAAGGACCCTTTTCATCGAATCCGATCCGACTAAAGTGGGAGAGACAGACACCCGCTAGCCACCTTATGCAACTAGTGCATGTCAGTCGGTGGAACCTGTCTCACGTAAGAGTACGTGTAAGGTCGGTCTGGGCCGCTTCATCCCACGATGCCGCCGAATCAAGATAAGACTAGTAACGGCAAGTAAATTGACAAAATCGATGCTCACAACAACTTGTGTTCTACTCGTGCATAGAAACTACGCATAGACCTAGATCATGATGCCACTATTGGGGATTGTAGCAGAAATTTAAAATTTTCTACGCATCACCAAGATCAATCTATGGAGTCATCTAGCAACGAGAGAGAGGGAGTGCATCTTCATACCCTTGAAGATCGCTAAGCGGAAGCGTTCAAGAGAACGGGGTTGATGGAGTCGTACTCGTCGTGATCCAAATCACCGATGATCCTAGCGCCGAACGGATGGCACCTCCGCGTTCAACACACGTACGGAGCGGAGATGTCTCCTCCTTCTTGATCCAGCAAGGGGAAGGAGAAGTTGATGGAGATCTAGCAGCACGGCGGCATGGTGGTGGAAGTAGCGGGATCCCGACAGGGCTTCGCCAAGCGCAAGCGTGGAGGAAGAGGTGTCACGGGAGGGACGGAGGCGCCAGGGCTTAGGTTGCTGCTGTCCTCCCTCCCCTCCACTATATATAGGGGCCCTGGGGGGGCGTCAGCCCCTAGATATCCCATCTAATGGGAGGGGCAGCGGCCTAGGGGGTGGCTTGGCCCCCAAGCCAGGTGGAGGCGCCCCCACCCCTTTAGGGTTTCCAACCCTAGGCGCAAGGGAGGCCCAAGGGGGGCGCACCAGCCCACCAGGGGCTGGTTCCTATGTCACTTCAGCCCATGGGGCCCTTCGGGACAGGTGGCCCCACCCAGTGGACCCCCGGGACCCTTCCGGTGGTCCCGGTACAATACCGGTGACCCCGAAACTCTCCCGGTGGCCGAAACTGGACTTCCTATATATATCATTACCTCCGGACCATTCCGGAACTCCTCGTGACATCCGGGATCTCATACGGGACTCCGAACAACTTTCGGTTAACCGCATACTAATATCTCTACAACTCTAGCGTCACCGAACCTTAAGTGTGTAGACCCTACGGGTTCGGGAGACACGTAGACATGACAGAGACAACTCTCAGGCCAATAACCTACAGAGGGATCTAGATACCCATGTTGGCTCCCACATGCTCCACGATGATCTCACCGGATGAACCATGATGTCGAGGATTCAATCAATCCCGTATACAATTCCCTTTGTCTACCGGTATAGTACTTGCCCGAGATTCGATCGTCGGTATCCTGATACCTTGTTCAATCTCGTTACCGGCAAGTCTCTTTACTCGTTCCGTAACAGATCATCCCGTGATCAACTCCTTGGTCACATTGTGCACATTATGATGATGTCCTACCGAGTGGGCCCAGAGATACCTCTCCGTTTACACAGAGTGACAAATCCCAGTCTCGATTCGCGCAAACTCAACAAACACTTTCGGAGATACCCATAGTGCACCTTTATAGACACCCAGTTACGTTGTGACGTTTGGTACACCCAAAGCATTCCTACGGTATCTGGGAGTTGCACAATCTCATGGTCTAAGGAAATGATATTTTACATTAGAAAAGCTTTAGCAGACGAACTATACGATCTTATGCTAGGCTTAGGATTGGGTCTTGTCCATCACATCATTCTCCTAATGATGTGATCCTTTTATCAATGACATCCAATGTCCATGGTCAGGAAACCATGACCATCTATTGATCAACGAGCTAGTCAACTAGAGGCTTACTAGGGACATGTTGTGGTCTATGTATTCACACATGTATTATGTTTTCCAGTTAATACAATTATAGCATGAACAATAGACAATTATCATGAACAAGGAAATACAATAATAACCATTTTATTATTGCCTCTAGGGCATATTTCCAACAGTTGAGGGATAGTTATATGATCCAATTATGTTATTATTGTTGAGAAAACTTGCACTAGTGAAAGTATGAACCCTAGGCCTTGTTTCAACGCATTGCAATACCATTTTCTCTCACTTTTATCATTTGTTACCTTGCTGTTTTTATATTTTCAGATTACAAAAACATATATTTACCATTCATATTGCACTTGTATCACCATTTCTTCGCTGAACTAGTGCACCTATACAATTTACCATTGTATTGGGTGTGTTGGGGACACAAGAGACTCTTTGTTATTTGGTTGCAGGGTTTTTTGAGAGAGACCATCTTCATCCTACGCCTCCCATGGATTGATAAACCTTAGGTCATCCACTTGAGGGAAATTTGCTACTGTCCTACAAATCTCTGCACTTGGAGGCCCAACAACGTCTACAAGAAGAAGGTTGTGTAGTAGACAGCAAGCTCTTTTCTAGTGCCATTGCCGGGGAGGTTAACACTTTAAGGTATATCTTTAGATCTTGCAATTGAATCTTTTAGTTTCTTGTTTATCACTAGTTTAGTCTATAAAAGAAAACTACAAAAAATGGAATTAAGGTTACCTCATATGCTTCATCTTTTTAATGTCTTTCGTGAAAATAAGGATTCCGATAATTGTGCCAAAGTGTTATAAGAAGAATGCATTAAAATGTTTGGCAATAAATCTTTGGATGATGAGCATGATTGCAATGTTGTTAGTATGACTTCCTTGAATATCCATGATGCTAATGATATGCAAAGCTACAAGCTTGGGGATGCTATGTTTGATGAATATGATATTTTTAGTCCCCCAAGTTTTGATGAGAATATTTATTATGATGAAAGCATGCCTCCTATTTATGATGATTATATTGATGAAAGTGGTTTCGGAGATGTCATGATTTTATTTAGTGATGAATCCACTATTTCGGAAGAGGTTCCAATTGATTATGAGAACAAAGTTGCTATCTATGATGATTATTGTGAGGACATGTATGCTATAAAGAACAATGATAACCATGAAATTTGTCATCATGATTTTTATTTTCAATTGGATTATGCCTCACATGATAGTTATTTTGTTGAGTTTGCTCCCATTACTATTCATGAGAAGAATTTTGCTTATGTGGAGAGTAGTAAATTTTCTATGCTTGTAGATCATGAAAAGAATGTTTTATGTGATGGTTATATTGTTGAATTCATTCATGATGCTACTGAAATTTATTATGAGGGAGGCATATATGCTTGTAGGAATTGCAATAATATCAAGTTTCCTCTCTATGTGCTTAAAGTTTTAAAGTTATGCTTATTTTGCCTTCCTATGCTAGTTGATTATTATTCCCATAAGTTGTTTGCACACAAAATCTCTATGCATAGGAAGTGGGTTAGACTTAAATGTGCTAGTCATATTCTTCATGATGCTCTCTTTATGTTTCAATTCTTATCTTTTATATGAGCATCATTGAAATCATCATGCCTAGCTAGGGGCGTTAAATGATAGCGCTTGTTGGGAGGCAACCCAACTTTATTTTTGTTCTTTGCTTATTTGATCCTGTTTAGTAATAAATAATTCATCTAGCCTCTGTTATGATTGTGGTTTTATGTTTTAATTAGTGTTTGTGCCAAGTAAATCCTTTAGGACCTTTTTGGGTGATTATTGTTTGATCTTGCTAATAAAAACAGAAAGTATGCGCTCACGAAAGTAATTTTAATTTTTTACCGGAGAGCGATAAAATACCAATTACAACTGCAGTAGATCAATATACGAATTTTACTTATCTTCCTAATTTTCAGAATTTTTGGATTTACAGAAGTATTCAAAACCTCCAGATTGCTACAGACTGTTCTGTTTTTGACAGATTTTGTTTTCATTGTGTTGTTTGCTTATTTTGATGTATCTAGCTATGAGTAGTATCGGTGGGTATGAACCGTAGAGAAGTTGGAATATCGTATATATTACACCAATATGAATTTAGAATGAGTTCACAACAGTACCTAAGTGGTGATTTATTTTATTATAGTAACGGAGCTTACGAGTTTTCTATTAAGTTTTGTGTTGTGAAGTTTTCAAGTTTTGGGTAAAGATTCCATGGACTATGGAACAAGGAGTGGCAAGAGCCTAAGCTTGGAGATGCCCAAGGCACCCCAAGGTAATATTCAAGGACAACCAAGAGCCTAAGCTTGGGGATGCTCCGGATGGCATCCCCTCTTTCGTTTTCGTTCATCGGTAACTTTACTCGGAGCTATATTTTTATTCACCACATGATATGTGTTTGCTTGGAGCGTCATTTTATTCTCTTTTGTTTTGCTTTCTGTTTGAATAATATACCAAGATATGTAATTCTTAAATGTTAGAGAGTCTCCACATAGTTACATAATTATTCAACTACTCTTTGATCTTCACTTATATCTTTCGGAGTAGTTTGTCGTTTGTTCTAGTGCTTCACTTATATGTTTTTAGAGCACGGAGGTGGTTTATTTTGAAGAAATAGATGAACTCTCATCTTCACTTATATTATTTTGAGAGTCTTTAGAACACCATGGTAACTTGCTTGGGTTATAAAATTAGTCCTAACATGATGGCATTCAAGATGGGTATAATAAAAACTTTCATATAGAGTGCATTGAATACTATGAGAAGTTTGATACTTGATGATTGTTTTGAGATATGAAGATGGTGATATTAGAGTCATGCTAGTTGAGTAGTTGTGAATTTGAGAGATACTTGCGTTAAAGTTTGTGATTCTCGTAGCATGCACATATGGTGAACCGTTATGTGATGAAGTTGGAGCATGATTTTTTTATTGTCTTCCTTATGAGTGGCGGTCGGGGACAAGCAATGGTCTTTTCCTACCAATCTATCCCCCTAGGAGCATGCGTGTAGTACTTCGTTTCAATAACTAATAGATTTTTGCAATAAGTATGTGAGTTCTTTATGACTAATGTTGAGTCCATGGATTATACGCACTCTCACCCTTCCACATTTGCTAGCCTCTCTAGTACCGCGCAACTTTCAACGGTACCATAAACCCACCAATTACCTTCCTCAAAACAGCCACCATACCTACCTATTATGGCATTTCCATAGCCATTCTGAAATATATTGCCATGCAACTTTCCACCGTTCCGTTTATTATGACACGCTCCATCATTGTCATATTGCTTTGCATGATCATGTATTTGACATCATATTTGTGGAAAACCACCTTCATAATTTTTCATACATGTCACTCTTGAATCATTGCACATCCCAGTACACCGCTGGAGGCATTCACGTAGAGTCATATTTTGTTCTAAGTATTGAGTTGTAAGTAAATAAAAGTGTGATGATCATCATTATTAGAACATTGTCCCAGTGAGGAAAGGATGACGGAGACTATGATTCCCCCACAAGTCGGGATGAGACTCCGGACAATAAAAAAATGAGGGAAAAAGAGAGAAGGGGCAATGCTACAATCCTTTTGCCACACTTGTGCTTCAAAGTAGCACCATGATCTTCATGATAGAGAGTCTCCTATTTTGTCACTTTCATATACTAGTGGGAATTTTTCATTATAGAACTTGGCTTGTATATTCCAATGATGGGCTTCCTCAAATTGCCCTAGGTCTTCGTGAGCAAGCAAGTTGGATGCACACCCACTTAGTTTCTTTTGTTGAGCTTTCATACACTTATAGCTCTAGTGCATCCGTTGCATGGCAATCACTACTCACTCACATTGATATCTATTGATGGGCATCTCCATAGCCCGTTGATACGCCTACACTACAAAAAAAGACACATCTATGACATTTTGGGCCGAATGATTTTTTTCTGTCATACTCATAGATGTGGTGGGGTCCTACTTCTATGAAAAAAATCATGACAGAAAATGGGCTTTTCGTCCTGGGCGGGCTGGAGACGCAGCTGCATGACATTCTTTGGGCCGTCCATGACGGAAAAAAACCGTGGTAGAAGTGAGGGCGAGGAAAATATCGGGGACTTCCGGGTTACGGTGGCTGGTCGGGGGTTGGGTTATGCGTGTTTCTCTCGTACGTACGCGCGTGTGTGCGAGGCGTTGGGCTCTAACTGAACCCGAGCGAGGCGTTGGGCTCTAACTAAACCCGAGAGATTGCACTGCAAGCTACGGGTTACTGAACCCGAGCGATCGATCGATCCCTTGCTGTTAACTGATCTCGAGTGATTCCTTCGCTACTGCTGCTAACTGAAGCCGATTGGACACT
This sequence comes from Triticum aestivum, assembly GCF_018294505.1. Taxonomy (NCBI): domain Eukaryota; kingdom Viridiplantae; phylum Streptophyta; class Magnoliopsida; order Poales; family Poaceae; genus Triticum; species Triticum aestivum. Next base: position 71,685,064 of record NC_057803.1, on the reverse strand, counting down.
GCTGCCTTCTTCCCTGGATGAACCATGAGCGATGTTGAGGGCGTTTGGATGAACAGTTCCCGGTGGGGGGTTGGATGAACAGGACCCCGTGGTAGTAGAGGCCGCTGCCGCTGGATGAACAGTACCCTAATCGATCGAGCTGGTGGATGAACAGGACCCCGTGGAGGGCTGGTTGAACAGTAGCTGGTGGATGGCTGGTTGAACAGTAGCCGGTGGAGGGCTGGATGAATAGTAGCCCATGGAGGGGTGGTTGAACAGGACCCCGTGGAGAGGGCTGGTTGAACAGTAGCCGGTGGAGGCTTTATGAACAGGAGCCCATGGATGAACAGTCACAGGTGGAGGCTAGAGGAGGTTGATGGTGGATGAATAGTAGCCCGTGGAGGTTGGAGGAGGTCGACGGTGGAGATGAACAGTATCCCGTGGAGTACCGTTTTACGGTACGCCACACCCCTCCCGATGAACAGGACCCTCGTTTCGACCATAGCGCTCCAACACAAGTCTGTTTCCTCCGTTTTGCGGTACGCCACACCCCTCCCGATCAACATGACCCCGTTTTGACCGTAGGAGGTCAAACAGAAGTCCGTTTCCTCCGTTTTACGGTACACCAGACCCCTCCCGATGAACAGGATCCTGTTTCCACCGTGGCTGGTTGAACACAAGGTCATTTCCTCCGTTCTGCGGTACACCAGGTCTCGTTTCCATCGCCTGTTCCGTCCAAGCTGGCTGGCTCCCGATGAACAGCACGCGTTCCGTTGCCTCCCGATGAACACGACGCATTCCGTTGCCTCCCCATGAACATGACGACGATGCAGTTTCTCCGTTCCGACCCAGCCATGTACACGAGCCCTGGCCGTACGTATGCGCGAGTAGGCGTTCGAGACCTCGTCCATATGTATGTACATGGCCGTATTTACTTTCTTGCACCCTGGCCGCTGTATGTACATGTACATGCTACGTGCGCACCTCTACTACGACACGTGCGCGCCTCTAATACGACATGTGCCCTTCCTTGCACGGCCATGGTTCATCGCTGCAGCCTGCAGACGGACCGATCATATGTACGTACACGTTCGCGACCAGAATGACAACACTATGTACGCTTCGACCGGGTGGGTCCCAACTGTCAAGCACTTCCTTGCGTGCGAAGATGTAGCTGGTGGGTCCCAACAGTCATGGGGGAAACATTTTTTTGTGAAATACGGTGGCCCCTCCGGTGGGTCCCTGCTATCAGGTGGAGGAATCATTATTTTGCGTGTAATAAGGAGACACTTCCTTGCTGCGACCGTGGACCCAGCTGTCAGCCTCTCAACATACAGTACTCTTCCGATGGAAATCGTTCGTTGACCAAATTGACCACGCCGTACCGAGAGCACCAAGGCGGTGGAAGACGGTGAGGCCTAGGAAGGGAACGACACGGAGCCGGGGAAGACGCGGCAGTGGATGCCCACACGGAGAGGAGTACGAGGGTTCACTGGTTCGGCTGTAGTGTGAGGCTGCCGTCGCCGCAGGGCCTGGCCAACGGTGGGAGTACTAGGGGGCGGTGAGGCCTCCGCAGCAGCACAGCCGGCCACGGGAGGCAAAGGCACGCGGTGGTTTGGACGGCTGGAGCAAGAAAATCAGAGGTTGAAGAAGCAGGACGACCGTTGGATGTTAACAATACAACGGTCACTGGTGCTAGAATCGTTTGTTGACTAAGTTGACAAAGCCCTCTGTCCGCGTCAACTTAGTAGGCCCACAAGTCAGCCTCCCTGTCGTTGTCAAAACCAACGGATCTCGGGTAGGGGGTCCCAAACTGTGCGTCTAAAGCGGATGGTAATAGGAGGCAGGGGACACGATGTTTTACCCGGGTTCGGGCCCTCTTGATGGAGGTAAAACCCTATGTCCTGCTTGATTTATTCTTGACGATATGGGTATTACAAGAGTTGATCTACCACGAGATCGGAGAGGCTAAACTCTAGAAGCTAGCCTATGGTATGATTGTCTGTTGTCCTACGGACTAAAACCCTCCGGTTTATATAGACACCGGAGGGGGCTAGGGTTACACAAGGTCGGTTACAAAGGAGGAGATATACATATCCGTATTGCCTAGCTTGTCTTCCACGCTAATTATAGTCCCATCCAGACACGAGACGAAGTCTTCAATCTTGTATCTTCATAGTCCAACAGTCCGGCCAAAGGATATAATCCGGCTGTCCGGATACCCCCTAATCCACGACTCCCTCAGTAGCCCCCGAACCAGGCTTTAATGACGACGAGTCCGGCGCGTAGTGTTGTCTTCGGCATTGCAAGGCGGGTTCTTCTCCATATTTCGAACGTTTGTAAAGCAGTGTCCGGCCCCATAAATGTTTGGACCTCTTGGCTTCTGTTCCCACTAAGGGCTATTTTCCACGCGTCGAATGAATACGAGGCGCCAGGGCATTTTTACATTCGCCCCCCTAGCCAGATAAATAAATTGTCTATTATAAGGACGGGGATTCTCAGATCCGATCCACACCATCCTCCCCCAGTGATAATCCATCAGAGCGTGCTTCGGAAAGATCCATTCCAGCATGGCCGACCTCCGCAGCTCCTCCTCCCGCCCCCGTAGCCCTAAGCCCGGTGATTGGGAGAGATGTTCCGTCCCACACAGTCAATTAGTCGAACTGCAGACTAAGGGATTTCTCCCTCCAGCATACATGGTGCCCGTTCGAGCCGGGTTTGCCACCTACAATGGCGGGGAGCAAGTGGAGAGCTTTCCCAGTCCCTCTATGGGGGAGCGGGTCTGCCTTGTTCCTTATTTATTAAGGGGACTCGGATTTCCAATTCATCCGTTCCTCCACGGGCTCCTGGAGTTCTACGGCCTCCAATTACACAATTTGACCCCTGCCTCCATTCTACATATCGCTGGCTATGTTGCTCTCTGCGAGTTGTTCCTGGGCTGCGAGGCTCACTTTGTGGAAAAGGCTATTTTGCCTCGTCCCTCGCACACAGAGGGGGTCACTTTATCAAGTGGGCGGAGCCGAAATATGGCGCATCGCCGGTACCGGATACCTGTCCAGTACCCCGAAGAAGTCGTCCGAAGACTGGCCTTTGGAATGGTTTTATATGGAGGACGTTCCCCTTCCGGACCCTGTTCGGCGGGGTCTTCCTGAGTTCAGCAATGCTCCTCTGAAGAAACACCGAAGTTGGTGCCCACGGAGCCCCCAGGTGGAAGACAATGGAGAAGTCCTCTATCTGATGAACCGGATTAAAGCACTGGCTCAATCAGGATTGACAGTAATCGAAGTTATGTCGATTTGCATAATGCGGGGAGTGCAACCACTTCAATATCGTGGGCACCCCTTGTGGTGTTTTAACGGGGCGGATGATGCCACCCGCTGCGGGCGTAAGGGTCCGGACAATGCTGCTGCTTTAGCAAAAATTCTGTACGAATTGTTCAAGGGAGAGGAAGAGGAGTTCATCCGCATCAAGCTACGGGATGGATTCTCCATGTACAATCCTCCAAGCTGGGTAAGTTATATCTCCTTACTCCCATTTTTCCCGCATTCTTTGTCGTAAGTATTCACCTTGCCACTTTGCGACAGGAACTGCGAAAAGCCATAAAGGAGGTCAGCAGCCCTTCTCCACAACCAGAGGACCCTGACCGGGCCCTCGACTCCGGACTTTAAGAAGATCCGGTTATATTCGTGGAGCTAATAGACCGGCAGTTCTTTCAGTTAAGCTGCGATGATGCCATGGTGGCCATTACGACCGACTACCCCGGACTGCTTCCTGCATCGCACGTAAGAAAAACCAAAAATCCCAACTCCAAAAACTAGGATCCACTTTTAGACCATTCACCTACCATATACATATGGTGTTTTTACAGGGGAGGCATTCGGGACGCCCTGCCGAACCCGCGGCAACTCGCCAACAAGAGGCACCGAGGCTGGGTAGGACAAAAAGGAAGGCGGCCAGGACGGAGACGCCAGCGCAAAGGTATAACAAAAACCCCGCTCCATGGTTGTCATCTTTCTCGAAATGTAATGACGCCCGTGTTTCTTTAACAGAAAAAGCGCTCGCCGGAATATGTCCGGCGATGTTGCTAATCACACTTCCACCAGTCGGGCGCCAGGACCGGACATAGAGGCGGAAGCCGATATGGGGCGGGCGCAGGATAATCCTCCTACAGAGGATGCAGATAGATTATGCACCACAAATTCAGAAGTGGAAAGCGCCATGAATCATAGGCACCGCCGGGCCGTACTCCGCGATGCTTGTTTCTAACCAGAGGCATTTGATGCCTTCAATTCTGGAGAAGCGTACCTCCATGCTGCTTAAGATGGTCTAGCCAGAGCCACGGATCAGTATGTAAAGGATGTACGGGTAAGTAAATCTGGTGATTATATGTATCAGTAGCCCCTGAGACTTGAAACAGTTAGCAGAACTGATTTAAGGATCATCTTTATTGTGCAGGTTCTTACAGAGAAGAATACTCGGCTGTCACAGGAGCTGGAGGAATGCAAGGCCCAACTGCGGGCTGTTGTTGCCGCATTGAAGGAACCGAAAAAGTCCCCCGCTGGTAACATTTACTTTAAAGAATGATGGTTACCATATAGTGTGCAGCGTGGCTGCAGATCTAACAATAGATGTTGCAGATGAATCCGGAGAAAATTCGGAGGACCAGCATGTCATGCGACAGCTAGAGGCTGGCAAACGCGTGCTGACTGAGGTTAGGCGGGAGAAAAACAATCTCCAAGATGCAATATCAAGCTGAGCGTGGAACTAAAAGACGTTTGAGCCCAGCTTGTAGACTCCGAGAAGGAGAATAAACGGCTTCGGCGCGACATTTTCAGTAAGTGCTTGAACGAATCCTTTTGAAGGAGTTCGACGAAGAAGACGACTAACAATGTTATGTCTGTAGGTATGCTGACGGGTCGTCCCACGGAGGAAATGCCCGGGTATGCGGGTGATCTTCTATCCGAGCTCTCACATCTGCACGAACAAGTTTGGCAGGTGCTGCAAGGTGTTGCCCAGGCCTTATGGCCATCCGTCTCCTTGCCAGAAGGCGTTGAAGAGCTTGCAGAGAAGCTCAAGGGAGCACGGTGGCGCTTCCGATTATGGAAGATATCGGTCTGCTATCAAGGTGTCGGCATTCTGGGAACGGGGGTCCCCAGACTTGCCTGCCTATGGCCCGCGGTGTGGCTCAAGTGGGGGCCCAGCGCGGCCCATCTTCATCAGCTCAAGCTCAAGACACTCACGAGGGTCCAAGCCTCGTGGGGTGGACGACAGAGAGCTTCCTTAGAGGTAGCCTCATCAGGCGGGCTCGCGAGGAGGCGGAGAGATCAAGGCGGGGGTACCTCACGAGGAGCCCGTGACGCAAGACATGACGACCGAGACTAGGCGGGTGCCAGGTAGGCGCCAGCCTGTGCAGTGTCCTTGTTTCCTCTTTGGTGCAAAGGAGGCAAGCTCAGGCCAAGGCACCGGGCAAAGGTTACCATTCCGGTGCAACAAGACCAAGACCAACAGAGCGGCAGGACGGAGGTCACCGTGGAGCCCAAGACGGCGTCATCACCAGTACTTTTGGCAGTCGAAGACCACCTTTGGTAAGGATAACTTGTACTAGATGTTCCCCTTCAAAATGGCCAATTGTTGGCGCCCTTCCCGCTCATTATTTGGGGAGAGGCCCAGGGCCTCTATAAATAGAGCTAGCCACCACAGAGTAGGGGGGGCTAGAGATCTGGTAGAACCCCAGCAGAGAGAGAGAGAGAGAGGCGACTGAACTCACCCTAGCAGTTCATCGCACCAGCTCAAGAACACCTCTCGCGAGGCTGTTCTTCCCTTGTACTGTTCATCATCAGCCCCTGAGGTAATCCACCACACCACACACTGGAGTAGGGTATTACACCACAATGGTGGCCCGAACCAATATAAACCTCGTGTCCCTTGTGTTGTTCGTTGTTTCCAGCTTAGATCACGCGAGGAGATTGGACGTAGATCGGTAGGGGAGAGATCTCCGTGCGCACCCCAGTGTTTGAACCTCAAGGGTCTGCCGGAACCCGAAATCCGACATTTGGCATGCCAGGTAGGGGTGCGTCGGAGTCCTCCCTCCCGACGACCCGCTCTCCCCCGACATCGCATCCCGCCCTCATGGCGGACAACGCGCCGCCCGCTCCAGCAACGGATGCCGACACTGGGGCCAGGGGGCTCCGGGCCTTGGCCCCCGCCTTGCGACAGGTGCAGTGGCCGCGCAAGTTCAAACCTAAGACGCCGCTGCGCTACAATGGCACGACGGACCCGATGATTTTCCTGCTGGTGTATGAGGAGGCCGTCCTCAGAGCCGGGGGCGACGACCGGGTGATGGCCAACTAGTTACCCATGGCCCTCACCGGCGTCCCGCGTGCGTGGATCCTCCACCTGTCGACGGCCTCTGTCACCTCCTGGGAGGAGCTGCGCGACCTCTTCCTCGCCCGTTTCACCGCACCAGCGCCGCCCGTCGTTGCAGCTCTCCTGGGTGGCTCCCAGGCACCACCCTCGAGCCATCACGTCAAGCCGTTCACCCGC
>NC_057803.1:71634825-71678275 GCF_018294505.1 Triticum aestivum | reverse complement strand
CCCCTTCAACCCCATCGGTTCGAGCGCGCTCCCGATGCTGTGCACCCCACCATCTGCCAAGTGGCCGTCACCAGGACCCTCATCGACGGTGGTGCCGGCCTCAACGTGCTCTCGGTGGAGGCCTTCAGCCTCCTCCACATGCCGCTGGAGCGGCTCCAACCCAGTAGGCCTTTCTCGGGCGTCGGAGCCGTTTCCACCGCCTCCTTGGGACAGATCCGCCTCCTAGTGACCTTCAACACCTGCGACAACTTCCGCACGGAGCTGATCGACTTCGACATCGCCCCCATTGGCCTCCCCTACAATGCCATCCTCGGCTATCCGGCCTTTGGCTCGGTTCATGGCAGCAACTCACCCGGCGTACAACCTCATGAAGATGCCTGGGAGCAGCGGCATCCTCACCGTGTTAGGAGACACAAGGGATGCACTGCAGGTGCTCCAGCTTGTCTTCAGGGCGGCCGCAGTGGCACGGCCCACTAGCACCGACGCCCTTGAGCCCAAGGGGGCTGCGCCAGCTAAAAAGAAGCAGCTATTCACCCAAGACAAGGCGGAAACCAAGCAGGTACCAGTCGACGAGGACGGGTCCACTGGCGCCACCTTCACCATAGGGGCCAACCTCGAGCCCGAGTAGGAGAAGGCCCTGATCAGGTTCCTGCTTGCGAACAAGAAGGTGTTCGCATGGGAACCTGATCAGTTAGCAGGGGTCCCAAGGGAAGTGATTGAGCATCACCTCAACGTATGCCCCAATGTGCGCCCCGTGAAGCAGAAGGCAAGGCGGCAGTCTACTGAGAAACATGCTTTCATCGTTCAAGAGACCCGGAAGCTAGAGGTGGCAGGAGTTATCCACGAGGTCTGCTACCCTGATTGGCTAGCTAATCTGGTCGTTGTGCCGAAAAAGGGAGGAAAGGAGCGCATGTGCGTCAACTTCACCAACCTCAACAAGGCCTGCTCGCAGGATCCATTTCTGCTCCCCCGCATTGACCAGATAGTCGACTCCACCGCAGAGTGTGACCTATTGTGCTTCCTAGATGCCTTCTCGGGCTATCACCAGATCAAGATGGCGGTAGAGGACATGGAGAAGACGGCTTTCCTGACCCCGTGTGGAGTGTACTGCTATACATGCATGTCGTTTGGGTTGCGCAACGCAGGCGCGACCTTTCAGCGGCTGATGCACATCGCCTTAGGCCGGCAGCTCGGGAGGAACGCTGAAGCTTACGTCGATGACATTGTCGTGAAGTCTCGTGAGGCAAGAACCCTGATATAGAACCAGGAAGAAACCTTTGCGAGCCTCAACGAAGTGGACCTACGGCTCAACCCGGAGAAGTGCGTGTTTGGAGTCCCCTCGGGCAAGCTCCTGGGTTTCCTCATATCCCATAGGGGCATCGAGGCCAACCCGGAGAAAGTCAAGGCAGTCGAAGACATGAGCCCGCCGAGGACCCTCAGAGAAATGCAGAAGCTCACTGGGCGTGTAACTGCGCTAGGGCGCTTCATCTCCAAGCTGGGGGAACAAGCGCTGCCCTTCTTCAAGCTGATGAAGAAAAACGGTCCCTTCGAATGGACTGAAGAGGCCGACAAGGCATTCCAGGACCTCAAGAGGTACCTTACCAGTCCACCAGTGATGGTAGCTCCGCGTCCTCGGGAGCCCCTGGTGCTCTACCTTGCGGCCACCCCCTACTTCGCTAGCGCAGCCCTGGTGGCGGTCAGGGAGGAGCGCTGTGCCAAGGCCGCATCGACCATCCAAACTGAAGCAAAGCAGAGCCAGGGGGCCTCGCGAAGGTCGCAACCGCAGCCAGAAAGGAACAACCGTAGTAGGAGAACGCACCCGGAGCAGGAGAGGCCTCTTCAGGCGATCGAGCACTGGGAGCTCCGTCGTCTCAAGAGGCGCCTCGACCTCTGGAGGACGCAAGCTGCACCAGCACCCTCAACCTCGTCGAGCATCCCGTGTACTTCGTCAGCATGGTGCTACGAGACGCAAGGGCACAGTATCCCATGCCTGAAAAACTCCTCCTCGCGCTACTAGTGGCCTCGCGCAAGCTACGCCACTACTTCCAAGGACATCCCATCAAAGTCGTCTCAGCATACCCCTTGGAAAGAGTGCTCAGGAGCCCTAACTCAGCTGTAAGGGTTGCTGAATGGAACATTGAACTACAGGCATTTCAGCTAGAATTCAGTACAACCAGAGTCATCAAGGGAGCCGCACTTGCGGATTTCATGGCAGAATGGGCAGAAGCGCCGGGTCTCGAGGCAGGCAAAGACCGATCACTTTCCTCGGGAAGTGAAGCACCGGATGGCTGGGTCATGTACTTTGATGGGGCGTTCTCCCGACATGGTGCGGGAGTTGGCGCAGTGCTCGTATCCCCTACCCAAGACAAACTATACTACGTTGTACAACTTCGCTTCCAGCACGGAGAAAAGGTCTCCAACAACATAGCGGAGTACGAAGGCCTAATAGCAGGCTTGAAGGCCGCAATTGCCTTAGGGGTGAAGCGCCTCATCATCAAGGGTGATTCACAGCTCCTCGTGAACTTCTCCAACAAGATATACGAGCCAAAGGACGAGCACATGGAAGCCTACCTCGCTGAGGTTCGCAAGATGGAGAAACGGTTATGGGGGCTGGACTTGCAGCATGTGCCTCGTGGCACCAATCAGGAGGCTGATGACATTGCCAAGAGGGCATCTAGGCGGCTGCCTCAGGAGCCTGGCGTCTTCGAGGAGAGGCTCTTCAAACCCTCGGCGGTGCCGTCACTGTCGAGCACGGCGCAGCCAAGGGAGGAGCTCCCTCAGCCGCCTGCCTCAGGAGCCCCGGTCTGTGGCCCAGCCTCAGGGGCACGCCTGCTCCTGGCGTTAGAGCCTCAGGAAGGGTGTTAGATCCCGGAGCTCAAGAACTACCTGATGCAAGGGACTCTGCCGGAGAATGAGGAGGAAGTGGAGCGTGTGGCGCGGCAGGCCACGGCTTATTGCATCAAGGATGGAGAGCTCTACAGGAAGCGACCAAATGACGCGTCCCTACGTTGCATCTCCCGAGAGCAAGGGAGGGAGCTACTGGCGGACATACACGGTGGAGACTACGGGCACCACTCGTCGTCATGGACCCTCGTCGGCAAGGCGTTCCGTAGTGGATTCTACTGGCCCACGGCGCTCAACGACGTCGTTGAGCTTGTGAAGGCTTGCGAGGCCTACCAGTTTCACGCTAAGCAGATCCATCAGCCCGCGGGGGGTCTACAGACCATACCCCTCTCATGGCCGTTCGCAGTTTGGGGGCTGGACATTCTGGGCCCATTTCCTCGGGCACCAGGGGGCTGAGGTGGAAGCCGTCCACACAACCCCGGCAGGCTCCGCAGTCAAATTCATCAAGGGCCTCGTGAGCCGATTTGGGGTGCCCAACCGCATCATCACCGACAACGATTCGCAATTCACCAGTAATCTCTTCAAGATGTACTGTGCTAACCTTGGAATGCAGATATGCTACGCTTCAGTAGCACACACCCGGAGCAACGGCCAGGACGAGTGGGCCAACGCAGAGGTCCTGAGGGGCCTCAAAGCCAGGACCTTCAAGGAGAAGCTAGAGGCCTACGGCAGGGGCTGGTACGACGAGCTCCAGTCCGTGCTGTGGTCAATCCGCACAACTGCGACCAAGCCGACTGGCGAGACCCTGTTCTTCCTCGTCTACAGAGCAGAGGATGTTCTCCCTCACAAGGCCAGGCATCGCTCTGCACGGGTCCTGGCGTTCGACGAGACGCAGCAGGACACCATGCGGGGGACGAATCTCGTGCTGGGGGAGGAACACCATCGAGAAGCCGCGCTGTGAGTGGCAAGGTATCAACAGGCGCTGCGACGATACCACTGCCGCAGCATCCGCCCCAGAACTCTTGAGGTAGGGGATCTCGTGCTCAGACGGGTTCTCTCTAGGGAGGGGCTGCACAAGCTCTCTCCCATGTGGGAGGGCCCATTCAAGGTTGTTCATGTCTCCAGGACTGGCTCTGCGCGCTTGGAGACCACGGAGGGGGTACCCATCCGGTACGCGTGGAACATTCAACATCTCCGGAGGTTCTATCCCTGAGCGAGGCCTAGCGCCTAGGAAAGGCCCGGTGCCCGTGAAGAAGGCGAATGCGTGTGAAGCTGCTGTGTTTTGGGAAAGGCCCGGTGCCTATGAAGAAGGCGAATGCCTGTCAAGCTGCTGCGTTTTGGGAAAGGCCCGGTGCCTGTGAAGAAGGCGAATGCCTGTGAAGCTGCTGCGTTTTGGGAAAGGCCCGGTGCCTGTGAAGAAGGCGAATGCCTGTGAAGCTGACGCGTTTTGGGAAAGGCCCGGTGCCTATGAAGAAGGCAAATGCCTATGAAGCTCGCCGCCCGTGACACTCTCACGTAATAATGAGTGGGGCTGTACACGCCCCGGAGTCTCCGGAGTGCCGCCCTCGGGCCTCGGGGGCTCCCGCCCACGCCCAGTGGCAGCACTTAGCTCCGCACTGGTGAGAAGACGTCAAAGACTAGAATAGGTGCCAGACACGCCTTTCCCATTTGCTTTCTGCAGTTGGCTTGTTTATTCCTGTTTGAAGTTTTATTGGAGTTGCTGACGTTCCTAGCTTGTGACTCTTTATCTTTTTCACTCGCTTGCCTCGTTTTCTCTCGCACAAGTCTCGCGAGGGAGGTTCACGGGCGCCCTCGCGAGTGTTTTCTGCCCCGATCGTTTGGAGCTTTCCTATCCGAGTCCTCTGCGGGAGCACCCCTCCCAGTCCGTGCCTCACGGGCATTGTGACACGAGCGCAGGACCTGGGCTGATCGCCCCAACAACCAAGACTGAAAGTTACCCCTCCTACTGATCCTTGTAGGGCACAAAGCGCACTTCGAGGCCACGGCCTTGGGAAGCGAGGACCGTGTCAAGCCCCATCGAGCTAAAATAATTCCCGCACATGGGTGCACGGTGCGGAAACACAACGTAGAAATAGCGGAAGCAGCACGATGGTTAAGAGCAGCAGTTCTAACACACCCCCGCGGGGCCCTATACTACCTTCTGTTTCTGTGCAGGAAAAGAAGGAAAACAAAATGGGCGCGATTCGTCCTGCACCAACCCACAGCGAAGGTTCGAGCTGCTCCTGGGGCTCAGGCAGATCCCTCCTCTCGCTTCGCCGGGGCGCGACGGTGGGCTGACCCGCTACCTTCACCCAGGCGGGCGCAACGGCGCGGGGGCTAGTCGCGGCCACCGCTGGAGGAGCTGCTGCCTGAGAGGGAGTCGCCGAAGCCCAGTGAACCCCAAGCACCGCCACCTGTACGCCTGTTGCCGTCTTCATCCTGGTCAGTACCGGGGCTGGGCAGGCGGCCACGGTCGTCGTCTTCGGGGCAGCACCCAGCACGGCGACCGTCTTCCCCGAACACCCTCACGTAGAGGGTGGCGTCACCATCGAACTTGAAGTGCAGGGTGCACCACCGGCCCAGGCCGCACGCGCGGGAAAATGTTTGCCAGCCGCGGGTCAGGGCCCCATACCTAGAAATGGAGACCTACAACGAAACCCAGGAGGCCCTGCTGCAGCAGCCGTCTGCATGGAGCCAGAAGCCGCACCGGGCACTGGCCGGCAGTTCATCTACGAAGAAACGGGGGAGCTGGAGCCGGGTGCGGGTTGGGTCCGCCGACAACACGACGAACTCTGGTAGCACCTCCACAGAGCGAAAGCATGGCCTAGGGGGGCGCGCAGCCACAGCGTGCCCCTCATCGGCAACCGGGCGCTCACCATTGCGCAGGGAACCGCCTCCATGGCCGCGGGAGGCCACTACGTGGACCGTGGAATACTTGCGAGGGTGGCCCCGACCGCGCTTGGTCGGGGGGAGTCAGGCCCTGCCTGGCGGGCCTTTCCTTTCTCCGCGCCAGAGAATCTCTTTGGAGCCATGGGAACGACGAGTAGCCAGGAAGAAGGCAAGGAGCAGCAGGAAGGGATGGGCTGTGGGGGCTCGCACAGTCCCGTACTTATAGCCGGAGGAGGCCAACCGCCGAGCACCACGATCGCAGGTAATCATGATCAGTTTCTCTGCATGTAGGGACTTATCAAGTCATGCGGTCGCCGAGGCGTCGTGGGGAAGCGCAGTCGCCCACGTCCAATCAATCGCCATGCGGCGCCCAAGGCCGCAGGCTGTTAGGGCCCGCGGTGCTTCGCGCTTGCCCCTTCGCTTTCCTTCTAGGCCAAGACCGGGTGCGCCTTGGGCCCGGGGGCTACTGTCGGCATTCTAGGAACGGGGGTCCCCAGACTTGCCTGCCTGCGGCCTGCGGCGTGGCTCAAGTGGGGGCCCAGTGCGGCCCATCTTCATCAGCTCAAGCTCAAGACCCTCGTGAGGGGCCAAGCCTTGCGGGGCGGATGACAGAGAGCTTCCTCAGAGGCAGCCTCATCAGGCGGGCTCGCGTGGAGGCGGAGAGATCAAGGCGGGGGTACCTCGCGAGGAGCCCGTGACGCAAGCCACGACGACCGAGACCAGGCGGGCGCCAGGCGGGAGCCGGCCTGCGCAATGTCCTTGTTTCCTCTTTGGTGCAAAGGGGGCAAGCTCAGGCCAAGGCACCGGGCAAAGGTTACCATTCCGGTGCAACGAGACCAAGACCAACACAGCGGCAGGACGGAGGTCACCGTGGAGCCCAAGACGGCGTCATCACCAGTACTTTTGGCAGCCGAAGGCCACCTTTGGTCAGGATAACTTGTACTAGATGTTCCCCTTCAAAATGTCCTATTGTTGGCGCCCTTCCTGCTCATTATTTGGGGAGAGGCCCAGGGCCTCTATAAATAGAGCTAGCCACCACAGAGTAGGGGGGCTAGAGATCTAGTAGAACCCCAACAGAGAAAGAGAGAGGCGACTAAACTCACCCTAGCAGTTCATCGCACCAGCTCAAGAACACCTCTCGTGAGGCTGTTCTTCCCTTGTACTGTTCATCATCAGCCCCTGAGGCAATCCACCACACCACACACTGGAGTAGGGTATTACACCACAACGGTGGCCCGAACCAGTATAAACCTCGTGTCCCTTGTGTTGTTCATTGTTTCCAACTTAGATCACGCGAGGAGATTGGACGTAGATCGGTAGGGGAGAGATCTCCTCGTGCACCCCAGTGTTCGAACCTCAAGGGTCTGCCGGAACCCAAAATCGGTGCCAAGGAAGCCTGGGCCATGGTGAAGACGCAGTATACCAAGGCTGACCCAAATAACATGGCCGAGGTCGGACCTGTGGGGCCCGACGGTAAAGAGATTCCCGTTAGCTTAGTTTATGGGCAAGTAGAATTAGCTGCAAAGTATTCCCAATAGGATTGTAGGCTAGACCGCCTGTTGGATGGTATAGAAGAGGAATTTAGTCAGTCTGCATGACTATGTAATTAAAGTGACATGTATAATGCCTTCTAGCTGGATTGTAGATCATTTGTCATGGCAGACCTTTTCGCTTCAACCTCAGGCCCCGATAGTCCGGAATGTATCCGAATACCTGCTCAGTTATATAAGAACCGAGGTATGCGTGGAGACCAGGCGTAGGGGTCATTAGTGCTTGAACAGACAAGTGCCCAACTAGTTATGTTATATTACATGGGTAGTAAGAAACATCTTCCAGGGAGAATAGTTCCGTTAAGGGTTCCTTTCCCTGGGTACGCATGCCCTAAAGTGCATGTCCGGACTGTGATAGGAAACGCAGGAAAAACATCTGGGGGCACATATGGAAAATAAATAAAAATCATCTTTTGCTCACCGACCGAATATTCCCTTAAGAATGCTAGCTTTCGGCTTCACCCAGTCTCAGGTACACATCCGACTGACCCGGCAGTAACAATCGCAGAGGTGCTCCCCTTATGCCCTAGCCGAATTAACGGGAACGTAGGGCATAAATACAAGAGCCAGGCAACCCAGCTTGGCCAAAACTTAAGTCATAACGATGCATATAATGGCAAAAAAGGTACATGCGGAAGTATAACACATGTGCGGGGCATGAGGCCGAGATAAATAATTAAGCTTCTATAAAAGAAGCCCCCAGGTATGATGAGCGCGGCTAGCGCATCTATAATGTGCAAGCGAGGCACAAGTTGGCCCTTGAAGGCCTAGAGAAAGAATAAAAGAAAGAAAAACAAGACAGATAATGTATATGCAAAAAATGGACAGAGGAAGGGGACGAACATAGATTCCGGCGCTAGGCATAGAATCTTCGGAGCCTGGCCGTGTTCCATGGGTTCGGCTCGAGTCGATTAGTCGATGCATCCCGCAGTCGGTACGCTCCACCGGTCAGAACTTGGTCAATAAGGAAGGGACCTTCCCATTTGGGCTCGAGCTTGTTCTTTTTCTTATCCGGCAGGCGTAGAACTAGTTCGCCAATGTTATGAGTTTTGGCCCGTACTTCTCTGCTTTGGTATCTGCGAGCCTGTTGCTGATAAAATGCGGAACAGGCTTTTGCCACGTCGCGTTCCTCCTCCAAGGTGTCCAGACTATCCTGCCGATCGACCTTGGCTTCTCTTTCTTCGTACTTGCGCACTCGAGGTGAGTCATGAATTATGTCACAGGGCAGGACTGCCTCTGCGCTATACACCATAAAGAAGGGTGTATATCTGGTAGTATGGTTCAGCGTGGTCCGCAGCCCCCAGAGTATGGTCGAGCTCCTCTACCTAGTGCGTGTTGGACTCCATTAAGGACCGCACTAGCCTGGGTTTAATGCTGCTCATTATAAGACCGTTTGCTCGCTCAACTTAGCCATTGGTTTGTGGGTGATAGACTGAAGCATAATCGAGCTTGATGCCCATTTTGTTGCACCAGAGTTTTACCTCATCGGCCGTGAAGTTCGTGCCGTTGTTAGTGATAATGCTATGGGGGATGCCATAATGGTGTACGACCCCGGAGATGAAGTCTATCACCAGTCCGGATTCGGCTGTTTTGACAGGCTTGGCTTCTATCCATTTGGTGAATTTATTCACCATGACCAGTAAGTATTTTATCTTGTGGGTCCCCCCTTTAAGGGGTCCAACCAAGTCAAGCCCCCAGACCGCAAAGGGCCACGTAATGGGGATGGTTTGGAGGGCGGTGGGTGGCATGTGGCTTTGATTTGCAAAAAGCTGGCAACCGGCGCAGCGTTGGACCAAGTCTTGTGCGTCTGCCCGGGCCGTCGGCCAATAGAATCCTATACAGAAAGCCTTGCTTACAAGAGCCCGGGCTGCGGCGTGGTAACCGCCGAGTCCGGCGTGAATTTATGCCAAAAGGTTCCGCCCTTCCTCTTCGGAGATGCACCTTTGAAGGACTCCGGTAGTGCTTTTTTTATACAGTTCTCCCTCATGGACCCTGTAGGCCTTAGATCGCGGCACTATGCGGCGTGCCTCATTTTGGTCCTCCGGAAGTTCCTGCCTAGTTAGGTAGGCCAGGAATGGTTCTATCCACGGGGCTATGATGGCCATTATTACGTGGGCTGAAGGCGTTGTTTCGGTGGCAGAGCCTCCGATTATGTCAGAGTGTTCGGTATCGAGTGTTTTGGCCGGGTCCGGACTAATATTGCTGGTGTCCCCCTCCCATACCACGGATGGCTTAAACAACCTCTCTAAGAAGCTATTGGGGGGACCGCATCATGTTTTGCGCCGATGCGGGCGAGGATATCCGCCGCCTGATTGTTTTCCCGAGCCACATGGTGAAATTCGAGCCCCTCGAACCGAGCTGACATCTTTAGGATGGCATTACGATAGGCGGCCATCTTCGGATCCTTGGCATCAAAGTCTCCATTTATTTGGGATATTGCGAGGTTCGAATCCCCACACACCTCCAGGCGCTGAATGCCCATGGAAACTTCCATCCAAAGACCATGTAACAGGGCTTCGTATTCGGCTGCATTGTTGGAGTCTGTATACAGTATCTGCAGTATGTATTGAACTGTATCTCCAGTTGGGGACGTCAGGACGACGCCAGCCCCCAATCCAGCCAGCATTTTGGAGCCGTCGAAGTGCATAATCCAATTGGAGTATGCGCCGTACTCTTTAGGGAGTTCGGCTTCCGTCCATTCGGCGACAAAGTCGGCCAATACTTGCGATTTAATGGCTCGCCGAGGTTTGTATGTTATGTCGAACGGGAGGAGCTCAATGGCCCATTTGGCAATCCAGCCCGTGGCATCGCGGTTGTTAATAATATCATTGAGTGGCACCTCCGAGGCTACTGTAATCAAACACTCTTGGAAGTAGTGTCGCGGTTTCCAGGATGCCATGAATACCGCATAGGCTATCTTTTGATAATGTGGGTACCGTGATTTTCATGGAGTGAGGACGGTGGATACATAATATACCGGCTTTTGAAGAGGGAATTTATGTTCGTCCGCTTCTCGTTCGACGAGAACTGCGCTTACAACTTGATGGGTTGCCACAATGTATAATAGCATTGGTTTGCCGATGTTTGGCGCGGCCAGGATTGGGTTGGTTGCTAGTATGGCTTTTATTTCTTCCAATCCGGCTGTGGCAGCGTCCGTCCACTCGAAGTGTTCGGTGCGTTGAAGGAGGCGATAAAGGGGTAATGCCTTTTCCCCTAAGCGGGAGATAACGCGGCTTAGAGCCGCCACACATCCACTTAACTTCTGGATTTGTTTGAGGTCTATTGGGGTAGCCAACTATGACAAAGCTCGGATTTTGGCCGGATTAGCTTCAATACCTCTACTGGAGACAATGAAAACCAGGAGCTTTCCGGCTGGTACGCCAAAAACGCATTTTTCCGGATTGAGCTTGATGTCATATGTTTGGAGGTTGTCGAATGTGAGCCTCAAGTCGTCTATCAAAGAGTCGACGTGTTTGGTTTTGACGACCACATCATCTATGTATGCCTCTACCGTTTGCCGATTTGTTTCTCCAGACATGTCTGAATCATGCGCTGATATGTTGCGCTGGTGTTTTTGAGCCCAAAAGGCATTGTGTTGAAATAGAAGGGACCATATGGTGTGATGAATGCCGTTGCGGCTTGGTCGGACTCCTCCATCTTGATTTGGTGGTAACCGGAGTATGCGTCGAGGAAACACAATGACTCGTGTCCTGTGGTACCATCAATAATTTGATCGATGCGGGGGAGGGGGAAGGGATCCTTTGGGCAAGCTTTATTGAGGTCCTTGAAATCGACACAAAGGCGCCAGGATTTATCCTTCTTTGGTACCATCACCAGGTTTGCTAGCCACTCTGGGTGTTTTATTTCTCTGATGAATCCGGCCTCCAATAACTTGGCTAGTTCCTCTCCCATGGCCTGTCTCTTAGGTTCGAAGAAACGCCGAAGAGCTTGCTTGACTGGCTTGAATCCCTTTAGGATATTGAGGCTATGCTCGGCCAACCTGCGTGGGATTCCTGGCATGTCTGAGGGATGCCAGGCGAATATGTCCCAATTCTAGCACAGGACCTCTCGTAGTGCGGCGTCCACGGCGGGGTTTAACTGTGCCCCAATGGAGGCTGTTTTTGTAGGGTCCGTTGGGTGGACTTGGAATTTGACTATTTCATCCGCTGGTTTAAAAGAGGTGGACTTGGATCTCTTGTCGAGTATCACGTCGTCCCTGTCCACTGTGGAGCGTAGCGTGGTTAATTCCTCGGACGAGAGGGCTTCAGATAATGCCTCGAGGGCCAGTGCGGCTGTTTTGTTTTCGGCGCGGAGTGCTGTGTCCGGATCACTGGCAAGGGTGATGATTCCGTTGGGCCCAGGTATTTTGAGCTTCATGTACCCATAATGGGGTATGGCTTGGAAGATCGTGAACACCTCGCGTCCTAAAAGGGTGTGATATCCACTGCTCAATGGGGCCACTTGAAATGTAATTTCTTCGGACCTATAGTTCTCTGGTGTACCGAATACCATATCTAGTGTGATTTTCCCAGCGCATCGTGCCTCCTGACTGGGTATGATTCCCCTGAAGGTTGTGCTACTTTGCTCAATGCGGTTCCAGCCTATTTCCATTTTTGAAGAGTTTCCTCATAGATGAGGTTTAATCCACTGCCGCCGTCCATGAGTACTTTGGTGAGTCAAAAGCCGTCCACGATTGGACTGAGGACTAGTGCGGCTGGTGCTCGGGCTGTTCGGAATTTAGGTTCGTCACTGGCATTGAAGGTAATAGCCGTGTCACTCCATGGAGTTAGTGCTGCTACGTGGTAGATTTCGGCCATGCTGCGGAGTGTTCACTTGCGCCTATTATTTGACACGAAGGTCTCAAAGACTGTTAACACCGTATTGTTATCCACGGGATGGTGCTCTGTGGCATTTGGGATAAGAAGATCCTCACCACTTTTGGCCACCTGCCGGAGTATCCAACATGCTCTAAGGCTGTGCGTTGGTATTGTATCCGCTGTGCTATGAATTTTGCAGGGTAAGTTAAGCCATCCCTCTAATACGGTTCCATGCCCTGTAGAGGGTTTTTGCTTCTTTGTAATGAACTCGGGTGTCTTACGATAGTGCACCCTTTTACTTCGGACTGGGTGCGTATACGGAGCCGGATTATCCCAAAATTTCGTTTCGGTTTTCCAGGCACTTTCCATCGCATAGTACTTTCGTACTATGGACGCCAAGTCGGCGAAGCATGATATGTCATGGCGACTTATGGCGTTAAGGATTCCCTTGTCCGTGCAGTTATTGCAGAAAAGTGAGACTGCGTCTTCCTCGCGGCAGTCCTTAACCTTGTTCATCACAAGGAGGAATCTGGCCCAATAATGATGTACTGTTTCATGGGGTTCTTGCCTAATATGGGAAAGATCATTTATGTCTGGGTGGGTGGGTGGATTTGAGTCCGGACCCCTACCCGATCTGAGACCCAGGGGCCGAGGGGTTTCCGATCTTGGAAGTTCGGATTCCGGTATGTTTCCCAATGAGTCTGGCCCGCTGCCTGACTCTAGGTTCAGGGATTGGGTGATGTCCTCCCGTAAACGGGTATCCGTCTCAGAGAGCTCAGGAATTTGGACATAGTTAGTCTTCAAGCTAGAGGGAGGATCGCCGCATTGTTCCTCCACCACCGCAACATGATGGGTGACCGGTGGAGAGTTAATCTCCCTTCGATCGGGTTTAAGCCCAATCTGATCATAGTCCGTAGCGACTCCCAAGGCGGCGATGCGATCCAAGAGTTCGTTTAGGGAGGAGAGCTCCATTGGATCCATCTGCTCGACAAATTCTGAGCCGACGTGGAGGCTGTTTTTGATGACCCGAGAAGTCATTGTCGGTGAAGCGGCTGAACAGGCAGTCATGACGAAACTGCCAAGCCGGAGAGTTTGGCCGACAGCCAGAGCTCCCCCGGCGGTAATGTTGTTTTTAACAACGAGATGAGGCATCCATCCTTACGGCGATGTCACAGAGGAACTCTCAATGAAAGCACCAATGTCGGTGTCAAAACCGGCGGATCTCGGGTAGGGGGTCCTGAACTGTGCGTCTAAGGCGGATGGTAATAGGAGGCAGGGGACACGATGTTTTACCCAGGTTCGGGCCCTCTTGATGGAGGTAAAACCCTACGTCCTGCTTGATTTATTCTTGACGATATGGGTGTTACAAGAGTTGATCTACCACGAGATCGGAGAGGCTAAACCCTAGAAGCTAGCCTATGGTATGATTGTCTATTGTCCTACGGACTAAAACCCTCCGGTTTATATAGACACCGGAGGGGGCTAAGGTTACACAAGGTCAGTTACAAAGGAGGAGATATACATATCCGTATTGCCTAGCTTGCCTTCCACGCCAAGTAGAGTCCCATCCGGACACAAGACGAAGTCTTCAATCTTGTATCTTCATAGTCCAACAGTCCGGCCAAAGGATATAATCCGGCTGTCCTGATACCCCTAATCCAGGACTCCCTCACTCCCACTATGGTGGGTCCCAGCTAGCAGGGGAGTATTCATTTTTGTGTGCGTAATAAGGAGGCACTTCCTTGCGTGTGAAGATATAGCTGGTTGGTCCGAGCTGTCAGCAGGAGTATTCATTCTTTTGGTGTAATAAGGAGGTACTTCCTTGCGTGAGGACATGGACCATGTGGGTCCCAACTGTCAGCCTCTCCATGTACGTCCCTCTTATGATGCTGTCGTTTGTTGACAACATTGACCACACCGTGCGGAGAACACCAGTGTGATGGACGACGTCGAGACCCAAGAAGGGACTGACCCGGAGGCGACAAAGCCACAAGATTGGAGGGATGTAGGTGAGTAGTGGGATGGCCTCGACAGCGGTGGGAGTAGTAGGGGGCGGTGAGGCTTGCGCGGCAGCACAGCCGGCCTCGGGAGGAGGGAGCAGGCGGTCCCGCCGGCGCTGGATTTGGCGGCTGAAGCAAGAAGACCAGAGATTGAAGAAACACGACGGCCGTTGGATTAACATCCAACAGTTACATCTACTAGAATTGTTTGTTGTCGTATATAATAAGTAAAACAATCTTGCATACACGTCAACTTAATAGGCCCACAAGTCAGACCATTCCCTATTTTCTTAATAATTTATATATAGCTCATTGCAACTTCTTATGCAATTTATTGCAGTCCGTTTTTTGATGGCCAGGGCCAGGGTTAAAAATTTAAATGAAATTTTGCATATTTCTGTGGGTTCCAAACTATTTTTAATACCGACATGTCGAGTCAGATTTAAAGTACTTTTAATATATATTTGATTTAGGTTAAAGCTCGGTGAAATTGGAATCTGAAAATGTGAAAAAATTCAGAAATTATAAAGTAATTGCCAATTTGTCATCTGTTTTTATATTTACAGCCCATTTCATATTACTTTCAAGATTTCCAAGCATCTCGAAAGAGTTGCAGCCCATTAGGGTGTAGAAAAATAAGTAGGCATGGATTGGGTATTCTTCAGAAAAAATAAACTGGGCTCATTTTCACAAACAAAAATAGCTGGGCTAGTCATGTGGTGAACATAAAATATAAGCCTGGGCTAGACGGGCCACAGCCCAGTTGAAACCCTGCTCCGTCTCAACAATAACAAAAAAATACTACTTGAGTAGCTACGTCCCAGGTGTCAGCTAATCTTGTGTTGTTCTCTTGTCTATTGACTATATACGCTGACAATGTCATGGGTCCCAGATGTCAGGAAACCACTAGCAGGAAGCATTTTCTTTTTCCATACGTTGACAATGGAGTATATATATATAACAAAAATTGAGGAACTTCCTTGCGTCCGACCATGGACATGGTGGGCCCCTACTACCATCCTCTCCATGTACAGTCCTCTGCCGATTCCTCTTGTTTGTTGACCATGTTGACAACGCGAGAGGGCGGCGCCACGACGAGCATAGCAAAGCACGCAGAGGACGACGACGAGGCCTCGGAGGTCGGCGTTAATGATTTAGGAGACGGTGGGGCGGCGATGTGTGCGCTGAGGCGCAACCAGCCATGGGAAGCGGAAGCAGGCGGCCCCGCCAGCCCTGGTTTGGTTTTGGCGGCTGGAGGAAGACATGACTGAAGAAACATGACAAACTGTAAAAGCAGGAAGAGTACTTAACAACGTTAATTGAAACCAGTAGGGGCACTTAACAACCATAGCTGAAAGCAGTATGAGTACTTATACAGGTTCAACCATAAAAAGCACGCCTCGAAAAGTGCTACTTTGCCTACAGTTAACCAAAGGGTGAGGCCGCCAATCCCCAGGACAAGACCATGCACCACCCCACGCATCCACAACCTTCTGAAAGGGGATTCATCTCGCAATGTGGTCAATGAATAGGATATTCGCTTTAGAGCCATGGAAAAGCATGAACATAATCTTCTGTCCTATTCTCCAAGATGGATGGGCCTTCATTGTTTAAGACCACCCATGAATAAGTATCTTTTCACCTCCAAGGGGAATGGAGTAGGTCGACATAAACATCATGTTGTGACCAAGCGCAAGTCTTACCCGGCCATGGTCAGGCATCTGTATAGGAACAATAGACCTGGGCAGTTCCTGTTTCAAGAAGATCACAGTTGTAAAACTGTGCATAAGCAAGAGTTTATGAACAACATATATAAAAGAAAACAGCTTGTACCATAAGTTTCTCAACACAGTTGGACCTGTTCAACGAGTGGAGCAGTGGCACACATATCCCACGTGGCCTTCCACCATTGAAACGCCCCACAAGGACCTCAAGACGATCAATACAGTGTAGGAACTTGTGGATGTCGTCCAAGTCAACTTCAGTGCCATGAGTAACAGCCGAGTTCTTATACAATAACAAACGAGTAGCCTACTTAACTCTAAAAATCTACACGTGCCACCAATTATAAGAAAATATTAGTTAGAAGTATCATCTTCGTGAGAGATTTGTTGCTACTTCTAAAGTTAAATTGTGATTAGTTAGACATAATAGGTGGATTAAGAAGTAATCGAGGCAAGAAGCAAGAACCAGATACAAAACTAACATGGATGAACAATTGGAACGACGTCGGGGTGGAAGATCATAGTGAAGATGAGACAAGGTTCTGCTATTTCCATCAACATACGTGCGCCAACTTTCAGTCCGTAACACTTGAGAAAGTTTATCCAAGTTCGGCCATAAAAAAGCAGTGATCTTCTTGGTTCATGAACCCAACTCGAAACTTATATCCATGGCTTGTCTTCACTGTGACCATTAAACTAGTGTGTTCATTTATGGCAAGGCTGAGCATCTTGAGTACATGTGTTCTGGCAGAGCAAGGAATGCACTGCAGGAACAATAATATGAGAACACAATGTATTCCCTATATCCAAATCTAGAAATAATTTCCTCCTTCACATCAGTGTTGACCATGGTACTAGTACCTTTTATCCAAATATAACAATCCAATTTTCCAAATAAGTCGACATCATGTTCAAAAAACCCCACCCTCCCGTATAGAAAAGAGGATTCTAGGAACATACTGTGCACATTTTAAAATCCTATGTTAGGATGAGAAGGAACAAGTGTGGCGTCTCGCCGACGGCGTAGAAACCTGTAGGGTCCTTGCACTTTGGGCACTACAAATGAAACACACTACATTCAGTAGGAAGAAAAATGCATCAACGGCGGCGGCTTCCATCCTAGGAGTACCCGCGACCAAGGGACTTGGATTTATTGGTGATGGATGAAGAATTCGTACCAGGTTCTCCATGAGAAAACCCTATGCAATCGCCGAGTGGGGGTTTTCTCTGAACAAGAAGACGAGGGAGCAGGGGATTCAGGCCCAGTGAAATATTGCCGCTTCGTCCGTCCAGCTTACTGCTAAAGCTGGAAAGGTGGGGGTTTTTGTGATTTGACGGCTCATTGGGCATTACTACGACGCTATGACCGGGGTGTGTCTACCGTGCAGTTGTGCACTCTAATTTGGTGCATATGGCATGTGGACCCTGTTACCGGATGCCCCACATATCAGCGAAAGGAAGTAGAAAGACAAGAGTAACTAGTTACACATAAATATATTTTGACAGAGAGATACTCCCTCTGTAAAGAAATATAAAGATCTTTTATATCACAACTTTATACATAAGAAAAATCAAGGGGAACATATATAACATATATAATTATAAAAAACAGATTTTTTAAAGCCGGTATAGACAAGTTGGTGATGATGGTGTGCCTGCCATCCTGCAATATAGGTTGTTCGATTTATACCTGACGGATAGGAAGGAAACTATGGCAATTTTGCAAAAAGGTACCCACACACCTCTCCTCATTTGCAAATAAGGTCTTCCCTCGTTCAATCTTTTCTCTCACAAGATAAAATACTCATACAAATGCATCTTAATGTTACGTGCAACGCACGGGCATTATGGGGGTTCAGCTGAGAAATACTCAGACGGGCTCATGGTTCTGGACTTTGGGCCACAGGCCGGTGGGCCTGCATGTTTGGGGGCCCATGTGTTCTACCTCAGCGCTTTTCATATTGCAAGCGGTCGGTATGGCACTGGTTTAGATGCTGCCGCAAGGCGAATACACAAAATTGAATAAAGCACGGCAATTGTTGGAACGAAATCAAATGACAGTTCCTAACAAGCAATCAGAGTTGCAATTCTATCAACGATACTGTCGTACTACTTATACACACAAGACACTTGTTTCACCATGCCAGAGTATTACATCAAAATCTCTCGGAGGATAGATCAGTTCGGCAGTTGCGTGCTGCTACTGAAGAATTTCAAAGTTGATTTGGACCAGCTCTCCTTGCCAAGAAAGTTCGATTTTGACATCATCCCCTACCGCAAGATATGATTTAGATTTGAACCTTGACCATCCTTTAGCATCAATCATCATGCGACCATCCTTTGTACTTACGGTATATTGAGCAGGTTCATTCACACCAAGGCTGCGCATGGTAAGACAAACTTGGCCACGGTCGCCTAGATTGTTGAACAACTCCCTCGTTGCTCTAGGAATTCTTTGCTTGCAAACAAGAAGACATACACAAACAGTTAGATCAACACACATGGAAAGAAAAAAGAACAAAGCACTTAGGCGGCCAATGCTTACCAAGAAGGTGGACATGTCGGTTTTTGTAAGGACTTTGGTATATGAAGTGTGAACTGCAGCCCAATCTGTTGCCGGTGCAACTGCTGGTTCCGTTGCCGCTGCACGGGCCGGAGCAGATGCAAGTGCAAGTGTTGGTGCAGGTGCCGACGCCGTTGCTGGTGCCCATGCCGGTGCGACTGGTAGTGCCGCTGCTGCTGCCAGAGATGGTGCTCCTTGTAGAGCTGGTGCCGGTGTCGGAGCAGGTGCCGGTGTCGATGCCCGATCCTCTGATAGATCAGCCCGATCCGCTGATGCGGTCGGTGCCCAATCCTCAGCTGGATCAGACTAAGCTGCTGCCACTGTCAGGGCAAGAGCAATTGCCGGTGCTCGATCCGTTGCTGAAGGTGGTACCGATGTGCGAGACAACGGTGATCTTGTCTGATCTGCTATGATCAGCTTTCTAACTTGATTAGGCTCCGTGACCATGATCCAATCTTTTTCTTCATTTCTTTTAAATAAGAGGACTAATTGTGGCGTGTTTGTTAAACCAAACTGCAGTTCATCATAGGGATTCAGCTTGTACTCAGACAACAGACTGATCCAATTTTTTCAAGTAATATAAGTGATGGACAGTGCCTTCGTTACTGACACGACATAATAAGTGAAATCTGCAAAAAAAATCCATCCTAGAGTAAACCAAACGGTTTATTCTGTGATGAATGTCACGTGGCAAAACCTGCATTGTAAAATTGCAGTAAAAGAAAGAAAACAATACATTAAATCAATAAGATTTAGTGAGTAAATCAATAAAATTTACTTGATGTGACATGAGTGAATCCTTACCAGGAAATCACTATGTTGAAGTACTAAACAGAAGATTGGTCGTCCAACTACGCGTGGCATGTAGGGCACCCGCCTACTCCCACAAGCAGGACAGTCCAAAGGCCGTGACAAATCGTATGGACCGAACATCCATGGGACTGGAAATCCTGGTGGGTGCGATAAACCCTGCAATGCATACAGATATTGGAGTGTAACCATAATTGATAAACCGCCCTCACAAAAAAGATGATCTGGATACTTCAAAATATATAGACTAAATTGAGTGGACAGACATTAACATAGACTGTTCTCAGGACTCACCACACACCAAAAGCGGCAGTACTAAACAATACAGGGTTCACAAACACAAATCAAGTACTGAACAATAGTACTTACTACAGACAAGCAAAGTTGCACTAATTAAACTCTGCAGACTATTTCTTGCCACCGACCTACGGGATGAACCCCGCATAACTGACTCGGCCATGGACTTCGTGAGAGATGTCTACCGGCACCATCACCATCTTCTCAACCTTGGAGAACTTAACAAAGTGGTCTTTCCACTCATAAACATGATGATGAAGACATGCTGCATCGGATTTGTCGGGAAGCTTTACAAGAACCACACCCTTTGTAATCGAAGGCACAACCAGGAAATTGTTGTGGTCAAGTACAACCTCGAGAACACGCCTGACAACAATGCTACAGGAAAACACTAGTTCAGGACACGTGGCAATAAGGACACAACAATTGGATAGTTTAGCAGTAAAACTCATCCTCATGTCTTCCAGTTCACACGACATGACTTTGAGAACTACATCTCCACCGCTGTGATAGTCTGGCTTATTAGGGATGATAGACTACTCATATCAATAAGGAATTCCTTCTTTTTCGGGAGCCCATTCAGACAGAACTCCAAAGTTAAGCGTGCTCAGCTTGGAGTAGTTTCAAGATGGGTGACTGACCGGAAACTTGCTCCCGGGTGCGCACCAATGAGGACAAAGTGCGCAGAAAAGACTAGTATTGATCTGTGGGGCCAGTCTAGATCTCGCCAGGAGTAACGACCACCGGCGGGTGTGTCCGGGGTGTTACAAGTTGGTATCGGAGCCGACCCTCGCGGTTACACGGATGTTTGCGGACATGTGCACAGTCATTTTGTTCATGACATTTGTGACCTGTAGTGGCACACGGAATGGCACATGTACTGGACTGGATGCACAGACGTATGTGCCAAGAGGGAACGTTCCTGTGGCCCGACGAGGATGTTGGTTCCTCTGAGTGGGGGTGTATGTGATAGCCTGGCTTATTAGGGATGACAGACTACTCATATCAATAAGGAACTCCTTCTTTTCCGGGAGCCCATTCAGACAGTACTCCAAAGTTAAGCATGCTCAGCTTGGAGTAGTTTCAGGATGGGTGACCGATTGGGAAGTTGCTCCCGGGTGCGCATGAGTGAGGACAAAGTGCGCAGAAAAGACTAGTATTGATCCGTGGGGCCAGTCTAGATTCCGCCAGGAGTAACGACCACCGGCGGGTGTGTCCGGGGCGTTACAACCGCGGACCTCGTTCTAATTCAAAAAGAAACCAAATATTTTATTATTACCCCCGTTCAGAAATATAAGATTATTTTCGATATTTTACTCCATATATGACTACATATACGCACAGAAATGAGTGAACAAAGACACTAGAACATGTCTTCAAAGGCATGAGAGCAGAGGGATTACTTGCAATATCCATAACACAAGTTACTGATGCAAATATACCCTCTTCAAAGGTAGCATTGATGTTCATAAAGTAGTTGAAAGTAATCTATAAGAAATCAGTGTCAACCTCTTGCATGTTTTGGTCAAAAGAGGAATTTAGAGCCGCCATTTGGCACACAAAAATCACATGCAAGATCACCCAGAAAGTGGTACTACTAGTACTAGTACTGCGTGTTAGATGAAAAAACATGATCAAGATCGAGAAAAAGATCGTCAAGAAGGGATATTACGTGGACTTGCTTAATGAGGGATCCCAGAGAGGGGGGCTTGGATAGGGCGATGGTTTTGAGCTTGCCTGTGGTAGTCTCGGCGGGGTGCTTGCGCTTCTTCATACCTTGAGCCTCGACAGTTTTTGCCAGAGCCATAGACATCACTTCGGCCGGTGCTCCAGCGTCCATCAAGAAACTGTCAAACAGAAATAAAAGTAAAGAAACCATAATCACAAACCCAAAAGAAGAACAGAGAGGGAGTCATAGGATCAGTCTCGGGGTTGCAATACCGGGCCTTAGCCAGAATCAACACCATTTATGCGCTTACCTTTCCTTCTTTGGGAGAGAAGAATAGTGGCAGAAGCAGGTCGGGGTTTTCTTGAAGAAATGAGGAACAAGATGAGGGAGAAGTGAGGTTTGGGTAGAGAGGAAGCTGAGAGAAGAGTGAAATGATGGTTGCTTCATCCGTCCAACTTACTGCTGGAAAGGAGGGGGTTTTGTGATTTGATGGCTCATTGGGCATTACTGCGACGCTCCGATCGGGGAAGTCTACCGTGCAGTTGGGCACTCTACTACGGAGTAATTTAGTGCATGGTTGGTGGACCCTGATGATGGCTGTCCCACACGTCGGCGAAAGTGAGTAGAAAAGTTCCCAATGACCATCGAGGAGTATCTGCATGGTAGAGCGAGTCCACTGTTTTTTTGAAGAAAAAAATGATTACAACAAGCGTTTCCACTCTTACGACGGAGGAGTGCGAAACACGGTAGCCACTTGAACATACATAGTGCTCCTACTACTAGGCATGTGCAGTGGTTCATACGTCAGTACTACATAATCTTGTTGCTAGTGTAGTAAGATATGACGATAACAAATGATGTTGTGCGCATGTCAACTATATGAATAGTAATGTAACATAGTACCGCTTTTTCGATTGTCCAGTCGAGAATGAATGGTGAGAACAATTTTAACAGGACTAGGTCTACATCGCACGGAGAGTACGGTGCTACAGTACTCCACGAAACATGATCCATATGAAGCACGGTGACTCAATGTTAGGCAGGGTGTATTTGTGCATGGGATGGGAGCAAAAGTTCCCTTCTTGACCCACCTTTGGGTGTTTGGCGGAGTGCATGAAGGGTGCATGAGTCCACACTAGTAGGTTAACACAAATACACAAAAAGGGAACAACTATATTGAGATGAGAATGCAACCAAACACACCCACATGCTTTGTGCTACAGTGACTGATCTGCACCATCTGATGTTGATCCAACGTTCATGTTGCGCCGAGACATGGACATGCCCATGCAGAGGGCGCCTAAACACCAACGAAGCCCCTCTGCTTCTCGAGGCACATGACGTTCGTGATGTAGGGTGCAACGGCCTGCAGAGCCCGCTCCCGGTCGACGGGAGCCAGCTCGTCAAAGATGGCGTCCAATGGCACGAATGGATTCCAGTGACGGAGCCCTGAGAGGATTCGCCCGGCAACGGCGACGGCAGCCTGCATCCCCTCCTTGTCCAGCTCTGCCCCCACCATCGCGCGGAGACGGCTCAGCACCTTGGAGATATAGGTGAAGAAGGAGACCAGGTCAGGAAGCTGCAGCTCATTGAAGTCGACGGGGTGGTCGAACGGGTTTAGCCCGACGGTCATCATGGTTGCGCTGGCACGAGGGTAGGCATCGCGCAGCCGCAACATGTGCGTGGCAACTTGGTTCACCAAGTGGCTGAGGTGATCATGGACCTCATCACTATTGGCCCGCTCGCACTCCAGCCGCCTCCTATGACGGCCTATCGTATCTCCCGCTTTATGTAGCAACGCCGCCGACGCCTCGAGCATCTTTGTGGGTAGGCATCGCGTAGCCGCAACATGTGCGTGGCAACTTGGTTCACCAAGTGGCTGAGGTGATCCTGGACCTCATCACGATTGGCCCGCTCGCACTCCAGCCGCCTCCCATGACGTCCTATCGTATCTCCCGCTTTCTGTAGCAACGACACTGACGCCTCGAGCATCTTTGTGGTGGACGTCTGCTGCTTTTGAAGCTCCATGAACTCCCGCACATAACGGAGGAGCATGGCACTCCTCTTCTCCTTGAGCTCACGGAGCTCCACGTCCTTGGCCCTGAGCTCCGCATCCTTGGCCTCGAGCTCCTGTGTCAGGTGCCTCACCTTAGACTCCGTGATCTTCTGCGCCGCCATGTCACCAGGTAGAAGCAATGGGGAGAGGAAGCAAAGGGGGCGAAATGACTGAAAGGCAATGCAATCTACAGGAAGGCAGAGGGAGCCAGCCGAGGAGCGGGGAATCTTTAGGTTTTCACCATGGGAAAACACCAGTCGACGACTTCTCACATCAGGGAGCAGTGGGTTTTACAGGCGGATTCATCGTGACTAATTACTGTCGCACCTGCTCCCGTCAACCAAAAAATTAAAAATCCTGCCGCGCCTGCTCCCATCAATCAAAAAATTAAAAATCCTGTCGCGCCTGCCGCACCGAAAGACTAGAGCAACGCCGCGGTGAATATTTAAATTTACCCGGCGGTAAGGAGATACAAGAGGGTGAAAAAACAAATGTGGCAGTGGCCTAGCTAATCGGTCGCACTAGCCCAACTAGCTAGCCACCATGCTTCACTGATGTACTCAGCAAGAAAGGTGGTTTTTCGTGATTTGACGACTCATTTACTTGCTTCGGCACTACGACCGAGGAGGACCCAGAAAATGCGCGGTAGGGCGTCCCACGTCTCGGCAAGGAAGAATATATGCGTGCACCACCCAGGAGGACCCCAAACCCCATGGTAGGGTGCCCACGTCTCGGCACGGAGGAAAAATGTGCGTGTAAAAATATACTGTATCAGACGTAGTAGTACCTATGGTTCGACCTCGGGACCCAGCTAGTCGGTCTAAAACACCCCACTAGCCACATAGCTTCATCATGCTAACGTGGCACGGAGGATAGGTGTGGTTAGCTCTGTCTCAACCAGCCACAACGTCTCTTGTTCTAGGCGGTTCTTCTATTTTCCAGGCTTTTTTTGGTTATAATAACACCATGGCAAGCTAGCGCCGCTCTTCGTGTGTGCCCGTGCGTCTAAAGGTTAGACGATGGAGAGGAGAGAGAGATTGCAGACCTGGGACCCACCAATAAGTGAGTCAACGGCCATGCACGTGTTGACGAGGCACTCCCTCTACTCTACTCAACGTAATACTGTACAAAATCAAGTTATGGGACAAAGCCAACAACCATTGTTGTTTCAGGCTATCGACATACGCTTTGCAGTCCAGGTTGCCAGTTCAAATCTCGTCTTTCAGATTTGTTAGTTTTAGGTCCAAATTTGATCAATGACAAGTGGGACCCCCATGTGTTGTTCCGATATTTCAGTGTAGGATGGTTATTTTTAACAAACACTTTCCGCGGTTAGACAAGTAACAACACGAGTTACACGTATTTTGCAAGTTTACGAACAAAGATGACGACATAGAATATCACATCCACCCCGCAACTTAGATGCTATGGTGATACGAGTTTTTACATTGTTGGAAGTAAGATCGAATGGCTTGGGAGTAGTGACGGTGTCCTGGACTAGGGGGTACTCACCACGTCGTCTCCCGATCTGTTAGATTGGGCTGAGGACCCCCGTGGCCGTATACTCATGGGCCAGTTTGGACAGCTGTCGCATACATGGAAGATTCCACAAGACTTGGTGATGAAGACAAGGACTCCTCCCCACCGGCGTATTTGGCTAGGACTCTTGTTATCCTATGCCTCTGGTGCATTATATAAACCGAGGCCAGGCTAGTCGATAGATTATATACAACAATCATACCATAGGCTAGCTTCTAGGGTTTTAGCCTCTACGATCTCATGGTAGATCAACTCTTGTAATACTCATATCATCAATATCAATCAAGCAGGACGTAGGGTATTACCTCCATCAAGAGGGCCCGAACCTGGGTTAACATCGTGTCCCCTGCCTCCTGTTACCATCGATCCTAGATGCATCGTTCGGGACCCCCTACCCGAGATCCGCCGATTTTGACACCGACATTGGTGCTTTCATTGAGAGTTCTGCTGTGTGATCGGCAAAACGATCAATGGCTCGCCCGCAGGTCAACTGCGACGCCGACATCTTCATCGCCGGCTCAACTGGTCACCTTGGCTCGACCGAGGACCGTGCTCCATCTCCAATCATCATGTTCGGACGGGGGCCTTCTTTAAAATCAACTCCGATCTCTATCATGATCATAGAGGAGTCATCCATGGAGCTCGAGGGCTCAACGTCAACATTGCCCTTGGGCGGTCGTGCTGTTTTTATGGACAGCGAACTTGTATTCACCGTCACCACCTCCTCGAGTGTCGGTTTGACAATTGCTTCGGCGGAATAGTGCGGAATTACGTCTACAACAGCCATGCAAAATTTCGTCGAGTTCCAATGGAGGAATATCGGACAATCTACAATATACTAGAGCCCTGTCAAATCTGGACGGGAATCTAGACGAGTTTAGGGCATGGTCTCCAGAGCCCAGCTCGGAGGTCCTTTCCAGATCCAACCGTTCATCTAATGCGGAATTCCCATATCTACCACCCCTCCAAATTTCAGCTCGATCCGACGGTTCAAACTCCGGGAACCTTCCGACGAGTGGACCAATTTTCGGATCCGTTTTCTGCGCGAATACGGATCTGACCCGAATTCATGTTTCTTTATGAACGTGATATTGGAAAACCTTTTTAGAGAAATTCTCTTCTAGGGTATTGTGCATTGTTTTTAAACACGTGCCCGTAAATTTTTAAGCCTCCCCTGAGGTCATCTTCATCATCATGTTGGTGTCAAACCAGTCCGGCAATATTGCTCCAAGGGTGCCGACCTGCGCTAGACATGTCGTCACTTTGTTGAGCTGAGCTCAACTTCTTCGGATCATCATCTCGGCAAGCCGAACAAGAGTCCGGCTTCATGAAGGATAAATCATCACCAACATCGCCGCCCCATGGATTACACGGAGCGGGCATACCGGCATCGCCGCACGGTCACTTCATCAAGCCGACATCGACCACGTCACGACCTGCATCGGCAGGGCCGCACTATTGCTTCTTCAAGCTGGTGTCCATCACACCGACCTACTTCGAATCATCGCTGACATCAAGGCTTCGACATCTCGGCTGGACCGGGGGCTTCGCCATCTCTTCATCAACCTACTCCGGAGACTTCGGCGTCACTAGCCGACCAGCTCCGTCACGTTAGCTGGACCGAGGGCTTTGCCTCGGCGAGCCAACCTTTGCCAGCATCGCCATACCGTCGCTTTATCGCCCGTCAGGCAATGGGTGTGGGGATCGAGTCCCGATTTTTGGAATCACCTTTCTTTGGATTGCTACAACGAATAAACCAGGTGCTATTAATCCTAGTACTTTTTGCTTGTTTGGGTTCATTTTTCCCAAGGAATTATTACTCTGTTTGTCCATTATATGCACACAGGTCTATCAAATATGGCCCATTAACGACGGTCGCATGGCGGTTCGGTCAGTTTCCGTACATAGTCCGGCCAACACCGCATCCAGAACTCGGACCGACCTGTGAATTCAGGCTTCGCCATGCCTTTACCGCATCACGCCGGCGCCTTGCATCGACATTGACTTTGTTGCCAGGGCATATTTCTTTTATTACTCACTTTGCATAAATTATTTATTATGAAACGATTTTTTTATTACTATTATCTCCGGTTTGCATTATTTTTTGTGCACAGGAAAATGATCCAGCTGGACTATATCCTTTGGCGTCACCTCGGCTGGACGGGGGGCTTCGTCAACACTTCATTACCCCTTGCCGGGGACTTCGGCATCACTCTGCCGGCCTGCATTGACCATGCTATGTCACCACTTCGGAGTGCCGAGCTCTTTGCTCCGCCACCTCGGGACCAGCTTGGGGGATGGAACCTTGTCCCGCATCAAGCTCAGACCGCGTCATCAATACCGAACACATTAACCAGCTAAGTTGCCTTCATGCTCAAAGTTTTAAATTTTTAACTTGTGTTCGGTTCGACCAAGCATTATACTTTTTTGGAAAAAAGTTGCTTGTAAAAAATTTCCTTGTCCAAACTTTGTTTGTGACGCACAAATTCGAATACCCCGTTTATTTGGGGGCTTCCTTTATAAAGCTTTTCCTCTTGCATATGATTATACTTGTACGGCTTCGTTCCTTGTTCGTGTATTACGCCACAATATGCACCATATTGACTTAAGCGATTTGCAAGCTGGGTTGCCTGGCTCATGTGCTTACCCCTACGTTCCTGATTGTTCGGCTAGGGAGTAAATGGAGCACCTCTGCGATTGTCACGACCGGGTCCTCCGAGCTCTGACCTCAGACTGGGTGAAGCCGAAAGCTAGCGCTCTTATTGTTCTCAATCATGGTCGGCACACAATGGAACTCATGAGTACAAAAAATCTATTGCACAAGTCTCATAGTAATAATGAGCACCGAAGAAAGGTATCGGTGGGGGTACTATTTTCTTCAAAGATGCTTCTTACACTTCATTAGTAATATAGCATAAGTTCCCTGAGCGCGCTTTGTCTGTTACAGCCTTATGGCCTGATTGCCTGGTCATCGGAAACACCATCGATACTCTCGACAGGCGGAGTACATGACACTTTTCGGCCCTTGGCCGAAGAGGGAGAAGCCGACGGTCGGTTAAGACGCATTTAAAGTTCGGGTGAACACAGATATGATATAAGTACTTCGGTACATACAATCATTATACATAAAATTCTTTTACCCAAGTCACTTGGGGGCTCTTAAATTTATACGAGCCGTTTTATAATAAGTGTTCTTCTTCTTAGTCGTTGAAAGTTTTTATTATTATTATTATTATTTATCACTCCTTTTTTCGACACGAGTGTGTGGTCACTAGCCGGGGAGCCTAATTTCTGTCTCAAAGCCGCTAGAGTTTAGTTTGCTAAACTGACCTAATGAGAAGTACTCCGCCCTCGGGATAGGTGGTTGAAGCCATAGGCTGACCCGCTTGAAGTCCTGAGATAGGATGTGTCATGTTAAAGCACGACAGAAGCACTTTTTTCTAAGGCCAATTTTCGGATAAGCACCGAACACTTGATCTTGTTCGGACGTCAAGTTTTTATTGACGTTTTTTGGTTTTCCAAGCTTTTCAGCACTTTTAAACTATTTGTGTGTTTCCAGCACAAGTCTCATAGTGCAATGCCGGCCACCTTTAGAGATTCGGCAAAAACATTCTCGGATATTTCTATATATGCATCGGTTTTGAATTGTGTCTTCGGTCAATAGTTGGGTTGCCCGGCTCCTGTACTTGCCTCCTATGTTCCGCTTTGTTCGGCTAGGTGTGCAAAGGGAGAACCACTGCGATTGTGCTTCCAACTCACATGGTTAAGCACCTCAGTGGAGAAAGCCGGAAACTTACTGTCACAATAAGCGTAAACTGGTCACCGATCCGATGACTGTGTTAAATGACGGGCTATTCATAACATTGGCCGAAGTGTTTACGGCTTGACCTCGACTGCCGCCGAACACTACCGGGGACTAGTAACTAGCCTCCCAAACTAAATCCTAAATATTTTGCTCTTACATTAGAGCTGAGGTTTCATGATCATGCTTCGCATGACAACCCAAAGAAAGGAACCGATAGTGGGACTATTTTCTTTGGAAGACATTTCTTATGTTAAACGGTAATATAACATATCTCTCCGCATACCTTTGTTTATAAAACCGTATGGCCAGATTGCCTTGTTTGTCGTAAATCTTTGCCCTCATAAAGGCTTTATAAAGTAGGACAAACACTCCTCGGCTACTGGCCGAGGAGGAGGAAGTCGATGGTCGGTCAACAAAGTTTTGTACAATGCGGATCCGAGCATTAATGACATAAAGTACTTGGATACATAGAGTCATTACACATAATTTGTGATTCACTATGGATATCGATCCTTAATTCGGCCACCCGTGCCCGCATTAAGGCTCGGGGGCTACTAGGCTTCGGGCTTATTATTTACAAATATTAAAGGGGCACATCGATCCCCTGATCTGGTGTTGCCACCCGACCAGTGTCTTGGGGCTACTACATTGCCTGTTCAATGCAGAAATTTTAAGTGCAATACAGTTTCCGAGGAGATTTTGATCCTCAGGTTGGTCGGCCGCACCCAACCTGAGTCTCGAGGACTGAGCACGCCGCTTTTTGTGTCCCGAAGTATTCTGCCGAGCTAGGAGTTAATCCTCAGACCGATTTTGCAAATCAACCTGAGTCTTAGCAGCTACTGGGCTCAGCGGTCTTATGTCATCCTTCAGGTGCATCTCGGGTTTTAGACCGATAAACACCTTGAGGGCTACTAGCTATATATCACGGCAGAGAATAAATTGCACCAATAAAAAATATTGACAAAAATCGGCCCACAGTCGGGGTGGTGCACCACCTCGGAAGCAGTCCGGCATAAAGCTCGGGCGCTAGTGGTTGGCTCCATAGAGGGCATTTCCGGCATTAAGCTCGGCTAAACTCCTTCAACTTTTTTGAACCAAGGTGATTTATGACACCTCGGATATAGTCCGGCGTTGGAGCTCGTATACAGTCCGGCGTTGGAGCTTGGACATAGTCCGACGTTGGAGCTCGGATACAGTCCGGCGTTGGAGCTTGGATATAGTCCGGTGTTGGAGCTTGGATACATTCCGGTGTTGGAGCTCGGAAGCGGTCCGACATTGGTGCTCGGCTGCAAAATATACCTCGAATACAGTCCGGCGTTAGAGCTCGGACGCAAGAGGACACTGCCTCCCGGGAACAACTTCAAACCCAAGGTGTGGCATAAAAATAACAAGGCATTTGTTGAACTTAAAGGGGCTCCTCGGATACCCAACATGTAAACTCGTCGAATGCATTTCGGCGATCCTCAAGATCGAAGATGAGAAGATTTGCTAAACCAGTTTTCAAGACCGACAACCGAAGATGAAGAATAGTTCGGAAGAATTGAGGAGCGTCCCTAACTTGAAGACCGGTTCAGGGGGCTACTGACGGTGTCCCGGACTAGGGGGTACTCACCACGTCGTCTCCCAATCTGTTAGATTGGGCCGAGGACCCCTGTGGTCGTATACTCATGGGCTAGTTTGGACAGCTGCCGCATACATGGAAGATTCCACAAGACTTGGTGATCAAGACAAGGACTCCTCCCCACCGGCGTATTCGGCTAGGACTCTTGTTATCCTAGGCCTCTGGTGCATTATATAAACCGAGGCCAGGCTAGTTGATAGATTATATACAACAATCATACCATAGGCTAGCTTCTAGGGTTTTAGCCTCTACGATCTTGTGGTAGATCAACTCTTGTAATACTCATATCATCAATATAAATCAAGCAGGACATAGGGTATTACCTCCATCAAGAGGGCCCGAACCTGGGTAAACATCGTGTCCCCTGCCTCCTGTTACCATCGATCCTAGACGCATAGTTCGGGACCCCCTACCCGAGATCCGCCGGTTTTGACACCGACAAGTAGTCTTTGTAATTATGCGCAATTTCCAAACTCTCCAAATGGTTTTTTGCGAATAAATCATTGGCCTCGTGTGTGCCGCTTCATCTTGGATCTAACGGCTCCCCGTTGCTCATATTAGGTGCTCCCCGTAGCTTAATTAGCCGCTATGGTGATACGAGCATCTAGGTCGTATGATCTGTGATCAGATGGCACATGCGTAGTACTTGTACTTTCTGCGCAATTCCCAAACTCTCTCAGTCGTATATTGCAAAAATATTCAAACCTCCTACCGTGGGCCGTTAGATCTCAGTGAAGTCGTATCACCATAGAATCTACGGTGCGGGAGCACCTCATATTCTCCCGTGCGAGAAAACATCAGGTGCTCTCGCAGCTTGGATGTTACGGTGATACGAGATTCAAGGTCGTTTGATCTGAGATCGAATGGCATCTGAGCAGTCTTTGTGCTTGTAAGCAGTGACTGAACTCTTTGGGGGCTTTTCTACAAAAAACCATTCGAACCACCGAGGAGTTGTTGGGTCACAAATCCAACGGCTCCGAGTATCACCAAAGCACCTAAGGTGCGGTAGCACATGATATT
Source organism: Triticum aestivum (assembly GCF_018294505.1). NCBI lineage: Eukaryota > Viridiplantae > Streptophyta > Magnoliopsida > Poales > Poaceae > Triticum > Triticum aestivum. The sequence goes on along the minus strand of NC_057803.1, from coordinate 71,647,071 downwards.
CTTACATACAGGAGAATATGATGTCCTCCTTCATCTTAGATGCTACGGTGACACGAGCTTCGTGGTCATTGGATATGGGATCCAAGGGCATCTGAGTACTTTTTGTACAAATTGTGTGCAATTCTCAAACTCATTAAGGTTTCCTGTAAAAATATTAAGACATCACGTGAGTTGCTATATCTCAGATCTACAAGCTCCAAGCAACTCGTATCAGCATATAGCATCTAAGGTGTGGGGGCACATGATATGATCTCGTGGAGGAGGGGGTGCACAACCAATCGGTGTTTGGGAGCTAGGGTGGGGACAAATATAATCTAAACAATCCTAAACAGAGCTTCACAAATTTATCTAAGGTCGAGGGGTTAACCCCCGACAATCTACATAGCTCTGCCTAAACACAACATTTGCATGTACTATAGTACTAGACTTAATATTCATGTTTCAGTTTCCTGTTCATTTTAAATATTGAATTGAGGACCATGCATGTCTTACATTTTACTCCCTTCATTCCTAAATATTAGTCTTTTTAGAGATTTCAAATGGACTGGCACATACGGATGTATATAGACATATTTTAGAGTGTAGATTCACTCATTTTGCTCCGTATGTTGTCACTTGTTGAAATCTCTAAAAGACTAATATTTAGGAATAGAAGGAGTATTTTTGAAGTCGTGTCATACATGCATGGTTTGGAAAAATAGATGCACTATACTTATTGGATTGTTGTTGTTGTTGTTGTTGTTGTTGTTGTGTGTGTGTGGTCATATGCTTCATACATACAAAGTTTTCCCACCACCATATTGTTCATCTTTTAAATTTGAATTTGCAATGAAAAACTTACTAGCGATACCATGAAATGTGAAATCCATGTTGAGATCACTATAGCACAAACTCACTCTAATTTAAGAAGTCGTCATAAATCAATTACCACGTCGAGATTACTATTTGCAAGGAAAATACGGGCATTGTAATACACATAGATTCATCTGGCAATTTAAATGATTCCTTTCATATTCTCTAATAGTACCCAACGGCGTACCAGCCAGACCTAGGCTCGTGTTGATCCTTAAAAAACAGGCTCGTGTCCTTCTGGTGGCGTGCGTGCTACGCACATTAGCCAACCCCAACCAGTCGATCCTCCGTGTTTCGAGTCGAAATATCTGGCGGCCAGAATTCCAGCCCTAGGAAATTCCCCTCATGTCCCTGGTCCATAATGACTACCGATGAACAATGGAGGGATGATTTAGTAACTAGACAATGTTACCTACCGTGCCGAGCACGGTTCAATTCCCTCGGTCGCCGCTCCCCAAGGTCACCCGTCAACTGCATTGCCTAGTACTACTACTACTACACTAGGATGAGCACATAATTGAGCCCGTTTGTTCATGCCTAGTACTTGAGTTAATATATCAGGGACCCCTAAAAAAGAGTTAATATATCAGGCAATGCACTGGTACAGACGGATTATCCTTTTACTCTGCATATATAACTTGTCTGAAGTCTAACTAAGCAAAATGTTTGACCAAATCCTTTCTTAAGAAATACAACAGGACAGATGTATCACTTGAAAATTTATTGCATGATGCAGGTTATGATATTGTTTCGAATCCTGGATTTTAAATTTCAGAAAATCCAAAAGTGACCATAAATTCATGAAACTGAGCATGGTCGCGTGATATGGCACAAATATTCCTTTGTAATTTTTTCTTCAATTTGAGACAAGCTGCTTATGACAAGTTGCACAAATGAAGAGCAAAGGTATTTTGGAACAAAGACCTGTCATGTTAAGGCGAACGCTTTCACTATTGAAACCATGGGCGTTTACGTGCCGCCACGAGTCCCGCTTCTCATATGCAGGTGTCGTCCGAGAAACTGTGTGAGTCGATGGGAGGCATGTGAGTAGACCGCTGCGCCGGCTGACAGGGAGGCGTGTGAGCAGACCGCTACGCGGGCTCACCGGGAGGTGAGCCCTTTAACCAGGCTCCGCCGCCCACCTTCGTCCCAACTGCTCCCACTTTTAATGTCACTGGCGCCGCAGTTAAAAATCAACCCCGCACTACCCGGTATCGCTACAATCTTCCCTCTTGCTCTCCAATTCTCCTGTCGTCTACCTCCAACCAGCCTGACCTAAACGTACGCCATGCCACATCACGATGGTCTGCCCTCAGTCTTCTAGTTTCCTGAGGAAGACACCCAACCGGAGTCTCAAGAACATAAGGCGCTTTGGGGCAAGCTTGAACCGGCCTTGCGGGAAGACGCCATGCCTGTCCCCGCTCCCGTTCCGGCTCCCGTCGCCCTGACTACGCCAGCGCCCATCCCCGTGGCATTGATGGGCTGGGAGCCACACATTGTCGCCGAGCTTGATGCCACGGGATTCCATGAGGTCCCCGCCGACTTTCACGCGCCCGTGCATCTGCCAGCGCATGCGCCTACATGTGCACTGACGCGGACGCTTGTGCTGGTGTCCGTGCACCTGCCAGCGCATGCGCCTGCGTATGCACTGACGCGTACTAGTACGTGAAAATGGTGCCATAACTTGTGAACGCGTCCAGATATGGTCAACGACAATATCGCCCATGAGTTCTTCGTGTTTGCACGTGCGTCTAAACGTAGAAGGGGAGGAGAGAGAGAGCACACATGGAACCCACCAATAAGTGAAGGCGAATAGTACGTGCTAACGAGCCGGTCCCACTAATGTACTAAAAATAATATTACATATTATCCATTAAATAGGTTGTGGTAATATAAAAACATTATATGAACAAAGGGGGGTACAACAAACATTGTTGTTCTACGTATGTTGCCTATTGACGTGCGGCTTGAAGGTCCTGGTCACATGTTCGATCCTCGTCCTTTATTTTCTAGTTTGTATATGGGTCCAAATTTGTTTCATGACAGGTGGGCCCTCGGTGTGTAGTTTGTGGCACTTTAATTTGTGGTTCTAAATTTGTTCCATTCCAAGTGGATTATCGATGTGTAGTTTTGTAGCTTATTTGTAATAATCAGAGTTTTTTTGCAATAATACCATGGTGTGACGTTGAAGGCGAGAAAGGACGTGCGAGAGAGCGATGACCGAGCCAGGGGGACATCAATTGGGGGGTGCGGGGGGTTGCAACAGTGTTTGGAGTAGTTGTGGTCCGAATGCTATGAAAATATAATCTACCACTGGAATAAATGCCTACACAAATTAATCCAAGGTGGGAGTCCCCCTTGCAATGTAAATAGCTCTGGCTTTGCAAGGGATGGAGAGGTAGCTTCAATGTGTGGAAGATACGGCGTGAGAAAGAGAGGTCAATTGAGAGACATAGATAGAGAGACAAAGTGAGTGTGGTCCGACATTCATTGAAAAGATATATATGCTCTGGAGAGATAATGTCCGATTGAGATTTTGGGAAGGGTGAGGGCTGTAAGATAGAGCTTGAGAGATGATCCAATCATATACATGTAGATATATTTTATGCGTGGGAGGAAGCAAGGTCAATCAATTACATATATAAAGGGAGAGAGATTGAGCGAGTGTGGGTCGTCGTGCGATCGAAAGAGTGATACGGGTTGGAGAAAGTGACCTAGATAGAAAATGTGCATGAGAGAGTATACAATATGAATATGTCAAATTGGGCTCAAACATGGAGATATATCGTTTGTGCTCGAGAAAGAGCGAGGTCAATCGAGACATACAAAGAGAGACAGAGAGAGGGAGGGAGAGAGAGAGATTGAGCGAGCGTTGATAACTCACAAGTATAAGGGATCAATTGTAGCCTCTCTTGATAAGTAAGAGTGTCGCACCCAACGAGGAGCTAAAGGTAGAACAAATATTCCCTCAAGTTCTATCGACCATTGATACAACTCTAGGCACGCTTAACGTTCGCTTTACATAGAACAAGTATAAAACTAAAAGTACTTTGTAGGTGTTGTTGGATAGGTTTGCAAGATAATAAAGAGCATGTAAATAAAAAGTAGGGGCTGTTTAGATGAAGACACAACTAAGTTGGTTTTCGTAGAGAGCTTGTTGTCACACAAGAAAGTTATTTGTCCCTAGGCAATCGATAACTAGACCGGTAATCATTGTCGCAATTTTATTTGAGGGAGAGGCATAAGCTAACACACTTTCTCTCTTGGATCATATTTACTTATGATTGGAACTCTAGCAAGCATCCACAACTACTAAAGATCAATAAGGTAAAACCCAACCATAGCATTAAAGTATCAAGTCCTCTTTATTCCCATACGCAAACAACCTACTTACTCGGGTCTGTGCTTCTGTCACTCACGCCACCCACCATAAGCAAATCATGAACATATTGCAAACCCTACAGCAGGGATCCCTCATGCTTGCTCGACATGGAGAGCACCATAGGACAGCACCAATAATAAAACATGCAACTCAAACCAATCACGATCATCAATTAACCCATAGGACAAAATGGATCTACTCAAACATCATAGGATAACCATACATCATTGGGAAATAATATATAGCGTTGAGCACCATGTTTAAGTAGAGATTACAGCGGGTAAAAGAGGGGTTACACCACTTCATAGAGGGGGGAAAGAGTTGGTGATGACGGCGGTGAAGTTGTTGGTGTAGATCATTGTCGCGATGATGGCCCTGGCGGCGTTCCGGCGCCACCGGGAGAGAGGGGGAGAGAGCCCCCCTTCTTCTTCTTCTCCCTTGACCTTCTCCCTAGATGGGAGAAGGGTTTCCCCTCTGGTCCTTGGTCTCCATGGCATGGGAGGGGCGAGAGCCCCTCCGAGATTGGATATGTCTCTCTGTCTCTCTCTGTTTCTGCGTTCCCAGATTCTGCCCTTTCACCATTTCTTATATTCCCGGAGATCCGTAACTCCGATTGGATTGAAATTTGAACATGATTTTTATCCAGATATTAGCTTTCTTGCGGCAAAAGAAGGGCAACAACCGCCTTACGGGGTGTCCACGAGGGTCAGGGGTGCGCCTGCCCCCTGGGGGCGCCGCCATGCCTCGTGGCCCCCTCGGGCATCGTCTCGCGTTGATTCCACTTCCCAAAATTCAGATATATTCCAAAAAAATCTCCGTCAGTTTTTATCCCGTTTGGACTCCATTTGATATGGATTTTCTACGAAACAAAAAACATGCAACAAACAGGAACTCGCATTGGGCACTGGGCACTGGATCAATATGTTAGTCCCAAAAATAGTATAAAAAGTTACCAAAAGTATATGAAAGTTGTATAATATTGGCATGGAACAATAAAAAATTATAGATACGACGGAGACGTATCAGCATCCCCAAGCTTAATTCCTGCTCATGCTCGAGTAGGTAAATGATAAAAAAGATAATTTTTGATGTGGAATGCTACCTAGCATAATCTTAATCATGTAATCTTATCATGGCATGCATATTAAGACACGAGTGATTCAAAGCAATAGTCTATCATTTCACATTAAGATAATAATACTTCAAGCATACTAATACAACAATCATGTCTTTTCAAAATAACATGACCAAAGAAAGTTATCCCTACAAAATCATATAGTCTGGCTATGCTCCATCTTCACCACACAAAATATTCAAATCATGCACAACCCCGATGACAAGCCAAGCAATTGTTTCATACTTTTGATGTTCTCAAACCCTTTCAACTTTCACGCAATACATGAGCGTGAGCTATGGACATAGCACTATAGGTGGAATATAATATGATGGTGGAGGTTGTGTGGAGAAGACAAAAAGGGAGAAAGTCTCACATCGATGCGTCTAATCAATGGGATATGGAGATGCCCATCAATTGATGTCAATGCGAGGAGTAGCGATTGCCATGCAACGGATGCACTAGAGCTATAAGTGTATGAAAGCTCAAGCTGGAAACTAAGTGGGTGTGCATCCAACTTGCTTGCTCATGAAGACCTCGGGCATTTGAGGAAGCCCATCATTGGAATATACAAGCCAAGTTCTATAATGAAAATTCCCACTAGTATATGAAAGTGATAACTCAAGAGACTCTCTATATGAAGAACATGGTGCTACTCTGAAGCACAAGTGTGGTAAAAGGATAGTAACATTGCCCCTTCTCTCCTTTTCTCTCAGTTTTTTTGTTTTGGTGGGCTTCTTTGGCCTCTTTTTTTATTTGGGCTTCTTTGGCCTCTTTTATTTTTATTTTTTAAGTTCGGAGTCTCATCCCGACTTGTGGGGGAATCATAGTCTCCATCATCCTTTTCTCACTGGGGCAATGCTCTAATAATGATGATCATCACACTTTTATTTACTTACAACTCAATATTACAACTCGATGTCTAGAACAAAGACTCTATATGAATGCCTCCGGCGGTGTACCTGGATGTGCAATGATCTAGCATAGCAAAGATATCAAAAAATGGACAAGCCATGAAAACATCATGCTAGCTATCTTACGATCATGCAAAGCAATATGCCAATGAATGCTCAAGTCTTGTATATGATGATGATGTTGATGGAAGTTGCATGGCAATATATCTCGGAATTGCTATGGAAATGCCATGATAGGTAGGTATGGTGGCTGTTTTGAGGAAGATATAAGGAGGATTATGTGTGATAGAGCGTATCGTATCATGGGATTTGGATGCACAGGCGAAGTTTGCACCAACTCTCGAGGTGAGAAAGGGCAATGCACGGTACCGAAGAGGCTAGCAATGATGGAAGGGTGAGAGTGCGTATAATCCATGGACTCAAACATTAGTCATAAAGAACTCACATACTTATTGCAAAAGTGTATTAGCTATCAAAACAAAGTACTACACGCATGCTCCTAGGGGGATAGATTGGTAGGAAAAGACCATCATTCATCCGCGACCACCACTCATAAGGAAGACAATCAATAAATAAATCATGCTCCGACTTCATCACATAACGGTTCACCATACGTGCATGCTATGGGAATCACAAACTTCAACACAAGTATTTCTACAATCCACAACTACCCACTAGCATGACTCTAATATCAACATCTTTATATCGCAAAACTATTGCAAGGAATCAAACATATCATATTTAGTGATATACAAGTTTTATGTAGGATTTTATGACCAACCATGTGAATGACCAATTCCTGTCATCTCTCTAAATAGATATAAGTGAAGCAAGAGAGTTTAATTCTTTCGACAAAAGATATGCCCATGCTCTAACAAATATAAGTGAAGCAAAAGAGCATTATACAAATGGTGTTTTTCTAGGTGAAGAGAAAAAGGAAATCCAAACTTCAAAAGATATAAGTGAAGCACATGAAGCATTCTATAAAGCCATACTCAAAAGATATAAGTGAAGTGCAATGAGCATTAATTCTATAAATAAACCATGGACTATCTCATACGAGCATTGTGCATAAAATAAAAATGAAAACTAAATGCAAAAGACGCTCCAAGATTTGCACATATCACATGAACGAAACGAACCGAAAACATACCGATACTTGTTGAGGAAAGATGGGATGCATTCCGGGGCATCCCCAAGCTTAGACGCTTGAGTCTCCTTGAATATTTACTTGGGGTGCATTGGGCATCCCCAAGATTGAGCTCTTGCCTCTCCTCCTTCTCCTCACATCGAGACCTCCTCGATCTTCGAACACTTCATCCACACAAAACTCAACAGAAAGCTCGGTAAGATCCGTTAGTATAGTAAAGCAAATCACTACTCTAAGTACTGTTGCAAACCAATTCATATTTAGTTTTTGCATTATAGCTACTGTAATATAACTTTTCCATGGCTTAATCCACCGACAGAAATCGATAGTTTCATCAAAACAAGCAAACTATGCATCAAAAATAGAATCTGTCTGAAACAGGACAGTCTGTAGTAATCTGAACATTCACCATACCTCTGGTACTCTAGAAATTCTGCCAAAATTAGGAAAAATAAAAAATTTGTGTAGAAAGACAGTGCAAAATGTTTCAGAACCGTTTGACATTTCAGTAAAAAATGTAAAATCACACACTACAGCCGAAGTTTCTGTTCTACACCGCACAAACCAACAAGCAATGTAAACATCCTAAAGGCAAATCTTGGCACATTATTATTATTTTTAAACTTTATAAAAGCACAGAACAGAAACAAATGACTCTCTAAAACTTCCAGGTTGTCTCCCTGGCAGCGCTTTCTTTAAAGCCATTAAGCTAGGCATACAGTGCTCAAGTAATGGATCCACCCGGATCCCAAGGTATATCAAAGCCAATTTTAATTAACAATGATTTGTGATTTAGAAGTGAGCACCAAGTAACATATATCATGTAATGACGAAGTCTAACTCTTTTCCTATGCATCGGGATGTCATAAAATAACAATTCATGCACACATAGTAAAGGCCAATGCATAGTATAAACAATTTCTTGCAATTTTATCATATTGGAAACATGGAGAGGTGGACATGTAGTTCCTCTCTCATAATAATTGCAAGTAGGAGCAGAAAGCACATTCATATTATATTCATCCAAATTATCATGTGTAGTAGTAAAACACAACCCATCAATATAATCCTTAATAAGCGCAAACTTCTCCGATATAGTGTAGTCGGGAGAATTCAAAAATATAATAGGACTATCATGCCTGGGTGCAATAGCAACAATTTCATGTTTAACGTAAGGAACTATAGCAAGTTCATCTCCATAAGCATAATTCATATTGGTATCTTGGCCACAAGCATAGCAAGCATCATCAAAAAGGGATATTTCAAAAGAATCAATGGGATCATAACAATCATCATAGCATTCATCCTTCGGTCAGCACGAAGAGAAATTAAACAATGTATGAGTTGAAGAGTTGCTCTCATTAGAAGGTGGGAACGGGTGATCAATCCGCTCTTCCTCCTTTTGTTCTTCGCTCTCCTCCTCATCTTTTTTATCCAATGAGCTCACAATGTCATTAATTTCTTCTTCCATAGACTCCTGCAAAATATTAGTCTCTTCTTGGACAGCGGAGGAGTCCTCAATATATGGTTTAATATAAGGATTAGAAGCATAATTATCATAGAAATATTTAAGTGTGGCCAAATTTTCATATTTGTAGAGAGTAGTATCACACTCTTCAATAAAAGAAGAAATTTCACAAGTACCCCTAAAAGCAACAAATTCTTCAATTTGTTGAACATCATAGTAATTATAAACACCCTTAGTATACAAAGGTACGATTCCATTATCACTCAACCCACATTGGTAAGGAAGGTGTTTCTTAGGGTCTTTAGAACAACAAGTACAATCATATATTTTACATAAATTCCAAGCATAGCACTGCAAACGATGAATTTGATCTAGTAAAATTTTTGCTTTTTCAGATAAGCGTGTCGCACATAACAAGCATGCTCATCTAAAGATTTGCCCTCAACTAAGCTAGTTGGGGTTTCAGCACGAGCACATAGGGATCGAAGATGATCCAAGTAAAAAGCTTCAGGAGTATGATTGATTTTGAGTGGTTCTTCAACCATTGGTTCAGTAGGTACTACTAATTTTTTTGGTATTTTGCGTTTCCTACCCATAACTAAAGATAGAAAACAAGAGCACAAAATAAAAACTACTTAGTGATAAGCAAACAAGCACACACGAGAATATTCACCCCACGCTATAACTCCCTGGCAACGGCGCCAGAAAAAGGTCTTGATAACCCACAAGTATAGGGGATCAATTGTAGCCTCTTTAGATAAGTAAGAGTGTCGAACCCAACGAGGAGCTAAAGGTAGAACAAATATTCCGTCAAGTTCTATCGACCACTGATACAACTCTATGCGCGCTTAGCGTTCGCTTTACCTAGAACAAGTATGAAACTAAAAGTACTTTGTAGGTGTTGTTGGATAGGTTTGCAAGATAATAAAGAGCACATAAATAAAAAGTAGGGGCTGTTTAGATGAAGACACAACTAAGTTTGTTTTAGTAGAGAGCTTGTTGTCACACAAGAAAGTTATTTGTCCCTAGGCAATTGATAACTAGACCGGTAATCATTATCGCAATTTTATTTGAGGGAGAGGCATAAGTTAACAAACTTTCTCTTCTTGGATCATATGCACTTATGATTGGAACTCTAGCAAGCATCTGCAACTAATAAAGATCATTAAGGTAAAACCCAACCATAGCATTAAAGTATCAAGTCTTGTTTATTCCCATACGCAAACAACCTACTTACTCGGGTCTGTGCTTCTGTCGCTCACGCCACCCACCATAAGAAAATCATGAACATATTGCAAACCCTACAGCGGGGATCCCTCACGCTTGCGTGACACGGAGAGCACCACAGGATAGCACCAATAATAAAACATGCAACTCAAACCAATCACGATCATCAATTAACCCATAGGACAAAACAGATCTACTCAAACATCATAGGATAACCATACATCATTGGGAAATAATATATAGCATTGAGCACCATGTTTAAGTAGAGATTACAATGGGTAAAAGAGGGGTTACACCACTGCATAGAGGGGGGAAAGTGTTGGTGATGATGGCGGTGAAGTTGTTGGTGTAGATCGTTGTCACGATGATGGCCCTGGCGGCATTCCGGCGCCACCAGGAGAGATGGGGAGAGAGCCCCCCTTCTTCTTATTCTCCATTGAACTTCTCCCTAGATGGGAGAAGGGTTTCCCCTCTGGTCCTTGGTCTCCATGGCATGGGAGGGGAGAGAGCCCCTCCGAGATTGGATCTGTCTCTTTATCTCTCTCTGTTTCTGCGTTCCCAGATTCTGCCCTTTCACCGTTTCTTATATTCCCGGAGATCCGTAACTCTGATTGGATTGAAATTTGAACATGATTTTTATCCGGATATTAGCTTTCTTGCGGCGAAAGAAGGGCAACAACCGCCTTACGGGGTGTCCATGAGGGTCAGGGGCATGCCCCCTGCCTCGTGGCCCCCTCGGGCATCGTCTCGCGTTGATTCCACTTCCCAAAATTCACATGTATTCCAAAAAAATCTCTGTCAGTTTTTATCCCGTTTGATATGGATTTTTTGCGAAACAAAAAACATGCAACAAACAGGAACTGGCACTGGGCACTGGATCAATATGTTAGTCCCAAAAATAGTATAAAAAGTTGCCAAAAGTATATGAAAGTTATATAATATTAGCATGGAACAATAAAAAATTATAGATACGACGGAGACGTATCAAGCGTGGCCCGCCATGATGTCGAAAGTGTGGGGGCGGCTTGGATGGACTAACCTAGATAGACAATCTACGTGAGAGAGTATAAAGTGTGTCGATCGAGGCCCGAACAGGGAGATGTATCATTTGTGTGTGAAATAAAATGAGGTTAATTGAGACTCGGATAAAGAAAGCAAGATTGAGCGAGTGTGGCCCGCCATGCGGAAGAAAGAGTGAGACGGTCTCGAGGGTGTGACCTTGATATACAACGTGCATGCGTGCGCACGAGAGGTTGGGGGCTAGATAGGCAATGCATGTATCTAGCGAGAGAGGGTGGGAGGGAGAGAGAGAGAGAGAGAGCTTGGCATGGGGTGCAATGGCGGGTGTGTGAGGTAAATACATTTGGTAACAAAGTGGAAAAAGGGGGTTGTATAGTCGAGAGAGTTAGAGATCAAAACATGGAGATAAAGAATGAACATGTGTCGGAAACTGATAGCTTCCTAAGGTGGTTAGGAGAGGAAGATTGACCGATACAGGAAGTATGTAGCGTGTGTGCCGAGGGGGGGGGGGCTAAAAACAACATTTGATTGTAGATACTACTAGACTTAATATCGATGTTTCAATTTGGTGTACATTGTAAGATTTGAACTGAGGACCATGCATATGGGTAATTATTTCGAATTCGTGCCATACTAGGTTTGGAAAAGTTGACATTGACTCGATTGTTGTGCTATTTTGTAGGTCATATGTTTGAATCCATCCAAAAAATTTCTCACTACCATGGTGTTCATCATATACATATGCATTTGTATTAAAAAAGTAGCATGGATATAATGAAATGCGAAATCCACGTTAGAATTGGAGATCTCTATGTGACACACACTCTAATTCAAATAGCTAATTATGTGACACACACTCTAATCCACGTTAGCGTGGATACCGTTTCATTTTTTTCCAAATAACTCCTCATTAATTAATTTATAGTATCTCGTTTCGAATCACTAATTATTTGAAAGGAAAACATGGGCATGGTAATACATATAGATTCGTTTGCAAATGAAAGAATATTCGTTTGCATTCTCAAATCTCCTCTCAAATGTAGGTGCACCAGGCAGACCAGGGTCGTGTCGTGGTGGTCGCGTGTGTCATATGGATGCTTAGAACCCAGCCACCCACCC